>NC_088233.1:22876381-22928881 GCF_036934945.1 Oncorhynchus masou masou | reverse complement strand
CGAGGCAGTAAAAGGTGAAAGAGGCAGTGAAAGGTGAAAGAGACAGTGAAAGGTGGATGAGACAGTGACAGGTGAACGAGGCAGTAAAAGGTGAAAGACAGTGAAAGGTGAATGAGACAGTGACAGGTGAACGAGGCAGTGAAAGGTGTCCGTGTTTATTTGCTCTGCTGGTTGCTCTGCTGTGGGGCAGGCCGATACTCTGGGCTGTTTGGAGCTCATCGTAAATAAGACAGAGAGAGAGAGAGACTGAGAGAGAGACAGAGTGGAGTGGGACAGGACAGGAGACAGCCTGCATGTGCTCCTCATCTGCAGCACAGTGACATCAGCTTTGATGTGAGTCCTACTGGATCTGTCCCTCTCCCCGCCGGCACCACCAGATCTGGCCCCAATCCGCCACTTCACCTCGCCTGCTTTCATCCACATTCCCAGGGAAATCCGTCCATCTGCACTCGTTCACCTCCCCCTCTTCTAGGCCCGACATCCCCCATTTCTCTGAGTTCCAGTGCACCCTGATACCCTGCAGTGATGCCTTCACCCCCTATCATCACAGACTCTTATGTCTGTCCCAAAAGGCACCCTATTTCTTATTTAGTACCCTATGTGCGTTGGTCAAAAGAAGAGTGCCATTTGGGATGCCTCCCTATTCTCATATGCCTCTTATTTTATTGTCTCCTTTCAAACGTCTGGTCTGGTCTGATCCTACCGATCCTACCGCTCCTACTGATCCTACTGCTCCTACTGATCCTACCGATCCTACCGATCCTACCGCTCCTACTGATCCTACTGCTCCTACTGATCCTACCGATCCTACCGCTCCTACTGATCCTACTGCTCCTACTGATCTTACTGATCCTACTGCTCCTACTGATCCTACCGCTCCTACCGCTCCTACCGCTCCTACTCATCCTACTGTTCCTAATGTTCCTAATGTTCTTACTGATCCTACTGCTCCTACTGATCCTACTGCTTCTACCGCTCCTACTGCTCCTACTGATTCTACCGCTCCTACTGCTCCTACTGCTCCTACTCATTCTGATTCTACTGATCCTACTAGTCCTACTGCTACTACTGATCCTACTGATACTACTGATCCTACTGATCCTACTTCTACTACTTATGCTACGGCTACTACTGATCCTACTGCAACTATTGTTCCTACTTCTCCTACTTCTACTACTGATCCTATTGCAACTACTTATCCTACTGCTACTACTGCTCCTACTGCTCCTACTGCTCCTACTACTACTACTGCGCCTACTACTACTACTGCTCCTACTGCTCCTACTACTACTACTGCGCCTACTACTACTACTGCTCCTACTGCTCCTACTACTACTACTGCGCCTACTACTACTACTGCTCCTACTGCTCCTACTACTACTACTGCGCCTACTGCTTCTCTGCTCTGTGTCTGGTACTTTTGGGGAAATGGGCCTTTCTGGAGCCTATCCCTCCCGGAAAAATCCTAAGTGACTTTCCATTCGTTTTCTGCCTCTGTCGGGCAATGAGAAGGATGGTTTCCCAAATGCTCTCCTGAATAGTGTACAGGAGCCTGGGCTAATTGAAAAAACATAAGCTTACGGTCTGGTCTGCCATGGAGGAGAGAAAGGAGACGGTCCTTGTGTCACTGGGAACTGTGAGAATGGACTTTCCAGAGCTGTCTTGAAGAGAGGGGGAAGGGTAAGGAAAGTGAAAAAGACAGAGAGGATTATGAAAGACCAAGAAAAGAAGAGAGGAGAAAGAGGGAAAGGGAAAAATAAACAGAGGGATAGAGAGAACAGAGTGAGATGGGGATGCATAATGTAAATAGATTTAAAAGGAGAGAAAGCATCAACAGAAGAAAGATGTGATTGTTCAGTAGAATTCTTCAGTTATGGCATAGTGTATTTTGTTTCTTTAAGGAGTCTATAGTGTGCAACAGTAGCATGTATAAAGGGGGTTATAGGCCTGTAGGAGACTGGGATGACACACACACACACACACCACGGTATGCAGACAATACACACTCACACATGCAGTATGCACCCAGACACACACCAAGGTATGCAGGCACACACACACTCACACATGCAGTATGCACCCAGACACACACCAAGGTATGCACACACACACACACACGCAGTATGAGTCCTATTCTGCACTCTCTCTTCCACCATGGTGGTGTGCCTGCCTGCCTGCCTGTGTGCCTGCCTGCCTGCCTGCCTGTCTGCCTGCCTGCATGCCTGTGTGCCTGCCTGCCTGCCTGCATGCCTGTGTGCCTGCCTGCCTGCCTGCCTGCCTGCCTGCCTGCCTGCGTGCCTGCGTGCCTGCGTGCCTGCGTGCCTGCCTGCCTGCCTGCCTGCATGCCTGCCTGCCTGTGTGCCTGACTGTCTGTCTGTCTGTCTGTCTGTCTGTCTGTCTCTCTACCTCTCTTTCTCTACCTCTCTCTCGCTTTCTGTCTTTCTCTCTCCTTCCATTCTCCCTTTTTCCCTCCCCCTTTCATCATTGTTTTCCTGCCTGTGTTTGCGGTGCAGTCTTGTTTGGTGGTGATTGAGAAACTGTCACAGGTTTCTGGTGGCACATTTGTCACACACATGTTTGCCAGTGGCTGCTGTGGTTGCTAGTGACTGGGCCGAGGGCCACAGGGCTTACAGAGGAATGCATCTCCTGTTGACTTCCTCTCTGGGTGGTTGAGACCTCTGTTTGTTAGGGCTCTGTGAACCATGAAACCATGACCCCTAAGCCCTCCCTAAGCCCCCATACTGCCTTTCACTCTGCTAGTTAATGTAACATTACACTTCACCCTTGTAGGCCGGGTATGGACACACACACAGATTGACAGACAGGCACGCATGCGCACACACATATCTGTGTCTCACCAGTAACGACAAGCGCAGATTCACTCTCATGTAGCTGCAAGAGTAAACACACATACACACACACACACCACCGCTTGAAAAGGAAGGAAAGTTGTGTCCGTTTTACGTAGTTGACCTTTGTGACCGATGCTGATGTCATGGTTACGTCACGGGAATGGCATATTGTGAAATGATGTGTATTTCTAACGAAGCCTGATCGCAGATCTGTTTGTGCTGTCTTAAGAACTCCTGAGGTCATTGTTAAGAGTTAGCAAGACAGCACAAACAGATGTGGATCCAAACTATTTCTAACTGCCTTCAGTTAGATAAATGTGAAAATAGATGTGTCCTGGTAAAGGTTAGGCACTCAGTTTTATTGGGGATGGTATGTTCTTGATTAGGATGTGTTCAGTTCTGACTCACTGTGGTGTTACGCCCCAGATACAGCTTAGAATGGGCGATCTTCTGTGAATTATCTGCACCTCTGTTGTGTTTGGTGCTCACCACAACACTGTCCCTCAGCAACACAATCACTATTGTGCTGCTTACTCACAGAACTTATATGCACACACACTGAACCACAGCTGGGCTGGGCACACACTGCAGGTCTGACTGAGCACACACACGCACACACACAAATGCGGCGAAAGCACACATGCACACTCATGCACGCATGTGTACACACACACACACACACACAAAAACACACACACACACACACACACACACACACACACACACACACACACACACACACACACACACACACACACACACACACACACACACACATTCACAACCACACACATACACACACACACATACATGGCCACACACACACACACACACACACACACACACACACACACACGCACGCATCCTTTCCTAGCTACGTCCAGCAGCAGGCAGCAGCAGGTCTGTGGATGATGTGTAATAAATAGGATTTGAAGGCTGAGGCTCTTGAAGCAAAACACAGAGTGAGAAAGAGGGGTAGAGTCCCTCAGATTCCATCCTTTCAACTTGCTTTTCTCCTCCTCCCTCTCTCCTTCCCACTCCTCCTCAAACAGGATGCATTAAATCTATCCTACTGTATTTCTCTGTGTCAGGTCACACCTTCTGTGTGTGTGTGTGTGTGTGTGTGTGTGTGTGTGTACAAAGCTGTGTGTGTGTGGTTGATTTCTGTGTATTTGTGAGTGGGTTTTCTCTCTCTCTCTCTCTCTCTCTCTCTCTCTCTCTCTCTCTCACTCTCCCCAGGTCTCTCTCTCGCTCCCTCCCCCATCTCTCTCTCTCTCCCCCATCTCTCTCTCTCCCCCATCTCTCTCTCTCTCTCTCTCTCTCTCTCTCTCCCCAGGTCTCACTCTCGCTCTCTCCCCCATCTCTCTCTCTCTCTCCCCATCTCTCTCTCTCTCTCTCTCACCCCAGGTCTCTCTCTCTCTCCTGATAGATTAGTTCCTTAGATCACCCATCATGTGTTTATTGGATGCTCTGTCCAGCAAGCAGATAATTGGCCTGCATATTTGCCTGGCTCTCAGAGTGCAGAGCCCAGCAGAGCTCTGATTACTTCTGACAGGGACAACAGGAGTTAAGACTGCCAAATAGAGGCCTTCTGAGAACGTCATCCACTATCAATTATCTGCAGAAATTGTTGCAACCCCTATTACTAGCCTGTTCAACCTCTCTTTCGTATCGTCTGAGATCCCCAAAGATTGGAAAGCTGCCGCGGTCATCCCCCTCTTCAAAGGGGGAGACACTCTAGACCCAAACTGCAGCAGACCTATATCTATCCTACCCTGCCTTTCTAAGGTCTTCGAAAGCCAAGTTAACAAACAGATCACCAACCATTTTGAATCCCACCGTACCTTCTCCGCTATGCAATCTGGTTTCCGAGCAGGTCATGGGTGCACCTCAGCCACGCTCAAGGTCCTAAACGACATCATAACCGCCATCAATAAGAGACAATGCTGTGCAGCCGTATTCATCGAACTGGCCAAAGCTTTTGACTCTGTCAATCACCACATTCTTATCGGCAGACTCAACAGCCTTGGTTTCTAAATGCCTCACCTGGTTCACCAACTACTTCTCAGACAGAGTTCAGTGTGTCAAATTGAAGGGCCTGTTGTTCGGACCTCTGGCAGTCTCTATGGGGGTGCCACAGGGTTCAATCCTCGGGCAGACTATTTTCTCTGTATACATCAATGATGTCGCTCTTGCTGCTGGTGATTCTCTGATCCACCTCTATGCAGACGACACCATTCTGTATACATCTGGCCATTCCTTGGACACTGAGCTAACTAACCTCCAAACAAGCTTCAATGCCATACAACACTCCTTCCGTGGCCTCCAAATGCTAGTAAAACCAAAAACATGCTTTTCAACCGTTCGCTGCCCGCACCCGCCCGCCCGACTAGCATCACTACTCTGGACGGTTTTGACTGTGTGGACAACTACAAATATGAATATGTGCTAGGTAAAGCTCTGCCTTATCTCAGTTCACTGGTCACGATAACGACACCCAGCCGTAGCACACGCTCCAGCAGGTGTATCTCACTGATCATCCCCAAAGCCAACACCTCATTTGGCCACCTTTCCTTCCAGTTCTCTGCTTCCAGTGACTGGAACGAATTGCAAAAATTGCTGAAGTTGGAGACTTTTATTTCCCCACAACAACTTTAAACCGATCGCTGCAGCTGTACATAGTCCATCTGTAAATAGCCCACATAATCTACCTACCTCATCCCCATACTGTTTTTGTTTTATTTACTTTTCTGCTTTATTTTATTTACTTTTCTGCTTTTTGCACACCAGTATCTCTACTTGCACATCATCATCTGCTCATTTATCACTCCAGTGTTAATCTGCTCAATTGTAATTATTCACTCCTATGGTCTATTTATTGCCTACCTCATCATGCCTTTTGCACACTATGTATATAGACTTTCTTTTTTCTACTGTGTCATTGACTTGTTTATTGTGTTATTGGCTTGTTTATTGTTTACTCCATGTGTAACTCTGTGTCGTTGTATGCGTCGCATTGCTTTGCTTTATCTTGGCCAGGTCGCAGTTGCAAATGAGAACTTGTTCTCAACTAGCCTACCTGGTTAAATAAAGGTGAAATATATATATATTTTTAAAGAAATCTCCTGAAGGCACCAGTGGAGATAGAGACAGAGAGAGAGGGGGAGGGATGAAGAGAGAGAGAGGGGGAGGGATGAAGAGAGAGAGAGGGGTAGGGATGAAGAGAGAGAGAGAGTAAAAGAGTAAGGGAGAGAGAGAGAGCACTGCAAAAAGAGTGTGAGGGAGAAAGAGGGGGCGACTTTGGAGGGCTTCTGGATTGAGACCTGGTGGATCACTCATAAAGCTCAGTCTGTGTGGGACTGTGTGATCTCTGTGTATGGCATACCACTGTGTGATCTATGTGAATGGCATACCACTGTGTGATCTCTGTGTATGGCATACCACTGTGTGATCTATGTGTATGGCATACCACTGTGTGATCTATGTGTATGGCATACCACTGTCTGATCTCTGTGTATGGCATACCACTGTGTGATCTATGTGTATGGCATACCACTGTCTGATCTCTGTGTATGGCATACCACTGTGTGATCTATGTGTATGGCATACCACTGTGTGATCTATGTGTATGGCATACCACTGTGTGATCTCTGTGTATAGCATACCACTGTGTGATCTCTGTTTATAGCATACCACTGTGTGATCTATGTTTATAGCATACCACTGTGTGATCTATGTGTATGGCATACCACTGTGTGATCTCTGTGTATAGCATACCACTGTGTGATCTATGTGTATGGCATACCACTGTGTGATCTCTGTGTATAGCATACCACTGTGTGATCTCTGTTTATAGCATACCACTGTGTGATCTCTGTGTATAGCATACCACTGTGTGATCTCTGTGTATAGCATACCACTGTGTGATCTCTGTTTATAGCATACCACTGTGTGATCTCTGTTTATAGCATACCACTGTGTGATCTATGTTTATAGCATACCACTGTGTGATCTATGTGTATGGCATACCACTGTGTGATCTCTGTGTATAGCATACCACTGTGTGATCTCTGTGTATAGCATACCACTGTGTGATGTCTGTTTATAGCATACCACTGTGTGATCTATGTTTATAGCATACCACTGTGTGATCTATGTGTATGGCATACCACTGTGTGATCTCTGTGTATAGCATACCACTGTGTGATCTCTGTGTATAGCATACCACTGTCTGATCTATGTGTATGACATACCACTGTGTGATCTCTGTGTATGGCATACCACTGTCTGATCTCTGTGTATGGCATAGCACTGTGTGATCTCTGTGTATGGCATACCACTGTGTGATCGATGTGTATGGCATACCACTGTGTGATCTATGTGTATGGCATACCACTGTGTGATCTATGTGTATGGCATACCACTGTGTGATATATATGTATGGCATACCACTGTGTGATCTATGTGTATGGCATACCACTGTGTGATCTCTGTGTATGGCATACCACTGTGTGATCTATGTGTATGGCATACCACTGTGTGATCTCTGTGTATGACATACCACTGTGTGATCTCTGTGTATGGCATACCACTGTGTGATCTATGTGTATGGCATACCACTGTGTGATCTCTGTGTATGGCATACCACTGTGTGATCTATGTGTATGACATACCACTGTGTGATCTATGTGTATGGCATACCACTGTGTGATCTCTGTGTATGACATACCACTGTGTGATCTCTGTGTATGGCATACCTCTGTGTGATCTCTGTGTATGGCATACCACTGTGTGATCTATGTGTATGGCATACCTCTGTGTGATCTCTGTGTATGGCATACCACTGTGTGATCTCTGTGTATGGCATACCTCTGTGTGATCTATGTGTATGGCATACCACTGTGTGATCTATGTGTATGGCATACCACTGTGTGATATATATGTATGTATGGCATACCACTGTGTGATCTATGTGTATGGCATACCACTGTCTGATCTCTGTGTATGGCATACCACTGTGTGATCTATGTGTATGGCATACCACTGTGTGATATATATGTATGTATGGCATACCACTGTGTGATCTATGTGTATGGCATACCACTGTCTGATCTCTGTGTATGGCATACCACTGTGTGATCTATGTGTATGGCATACCACTGTGTGATATATATGTATGGCATACCACTGTGTGATCTATGTGTATGGCATACCACTGTGTGATCTATGTGTATGGCATACCACTGTGTGATCTATGTGTATGGCATACCACTGTGTGATCTCTGTGTATAGCATACCACTGTGTGATCTCTGTTTATAGCATACCACTGTGTGATCTATGTGTATAGCATACCACTGTGTGATCTATGTGTATGGCATACCACTGTGTGATCTCTGTGTATAGCATACCACTGTGTGATCTCTGTGTATAGCATACCACTGTGTGATCTCTGTGTATAGCATACCACTGTGTGATCTCTGTGTATAGCATACCACTGTGTGATCTCTGTGTATAGCATACCACTGTGTGATCTCTGTGTATAGCATACCACTGTGTGATCTCTGTGTATAGCATACCACTGTGTGATCTATGTGTATGACATACCACTGTGTGATCTCTGTGTATGGCATACCACTGTCTGATCTCTGTGTATGGCATAGCACTGTGTGATCTCTGTGTATGGCATACCACTGTGTGATCGATGTGTATGGCATACCACTGTGTGATCTATGTGTATGGCATACCACTGTGTGATCTCTGTGTATGGCATACCACTGTCTGATCTATGTGTATGGCATACCACTGTGTGATCTATGTGTATGACATACCACTGTGTGATCTATGTGTATGGCATACCACTGTGTGATCTCTGTGTATGGCATACCACTGTCTGATCTCTGTGTATGGCATACCACTGTGTGATCTATGTGTATGGCATACCACTGTGTGATATATATGTATGTATGGCATACCACTGTGTGATATATGTGTATGACATACCACTGTGTGATCTATGTGTATGGCATACCACTGTGTGATATATATGTATGTATGGCATACCACTGTGTGATATATGTGTATGACATACCACTGTGTGATCTATGTGTATGACATACCACTGTGTGATCTATGTGTATGGCATACCACTGTGTGATCTATGTGTATGGCATACCACTGTGTGATCTATGTGTATGACATACCACTGTGTGATCTATGTGTATGGCATACCACTGTGTGATCTATGTGTATGACATACCACTGTGTGATCTATGTGTATGACATACCACTGTCTGATCTATGTGTATGACATACCACTGTGTGATCTATGTGTATGACATACCACTGTCTGATCTCTGTGTATGACATACCACTGTGTGATCTATGTGTATGGCATACCACTGTGTGATCTATGTGTATGGCATACCACTGTGTGATATATATGTATGTATGGCATACCACTGTGTGATCTATGTGTATGGCATACCACTGTGTGATCTATGTGTATGACATACCACTGTCTGATCTCTGTGTATGACATACCACTGTCTGATCTCTGTGTATGACATACCACTGTGTGATCTATGTTTATAGCATACCACTGTGTGATCTATGTGTATGGCATACCACTGTGTGATCTCTGTGTATGGCATACCACTGTGTGATCTATGTTTATAGCATACCACTGTCTGATCTCTGTGTATGACATACCACTGTCTGATCTCTGTGTATGACATACCACTGTGTGATCTATGTGTATGGCATACCACTGTGTGATCTCTGTGTATGGCATACCACTGTGTGATCTATGTGTATGACATACCACTGTCTGATCTCTGTGTATGACATACCACTGTCTGATCTCTGTGTATGACATACCACTGTGTGATCTATGTGTATGGCATACCACTGTGTGATCTCTGTGTATGGCATACCACTGTGTGATCTATGTGTATGGCATACCACTGTGTGATCTATGTTTATAGCATACCACTGTGTGATCTATGTGTATGGCATACCACTGTGTGATCTCTGTGTATGGCATACCACTGTGTGATCTATGTGTATGGCATACCACTGTGTGATCTCTGTGTATGGCATACCACTGTGTGATCTATGTGTATGACATACCACTGTCTGATCTCTGTGTATGACATACCACTGTGTGATCTATGTGTATGGCATACCACTGTGTGATATATATGTATGGCATACCACTGTGTGGCTGTGCTGGTGAGCTGAATGGTATTGAAGTGAGGGTTATAGAAGACTTGTAGACTTAAGGGCTGATTGTAGACTATACTTAGACTGAGAGGAGACTGTAGTACTGTTGCAGAGGGTGTGTGTTGTAATATAAGAGATGTAGGACTGTTGCAGAGGGTGTGTGTTGTGTTGTAAGGGGTGTAGTACTGTTGCAGAGGGTGTGTGTTGTGATATAAGGGGTGTAGTACTGTTGCAGAGGGTATGTGTTGTGATGTAAGGGATGTAGTACTGTTGCAGAGGGTGTGTGTTGTAATATAAGAGATGTAGGACTGTTGCAGAGGGTGTGTGTTGTGTTGTAAGGGGTGTAGTACTGTTGCAGAGGGTGTGTGTTGTGTTGTAAGGGGTGTAGGACTGTTGCAGAGGGTGTGTGTTGTGTTGTAAGGGGTGTAGTACTGTTGCAGAGGGTGTGTGTTGTGTTGTAAGGGGTGTAGTACTGTTGCAGAGGGTGTGTTTTGTGTTGTAAGAGATGTAGGACTGTTGCAGAGGGTGTTTTATTTTACCTTTATTTAACTAGGCAAGTAAGTTAAGAACAAATTCTTATGTTCAATGACGGCCTAGGAACAGTGGGTTAACAGCCTGTTCAGAGGCAGAACGACAGATTTGTACCTTGTCAGCTCGGGGGTTTGAACTTGCAACCTTCCGGTTACTAGTCCAACGCTCTTACCACTAGGCTACCTTGCCACCCCAGAGGGTGTGTGTTGTAATATAAGGGATGCAGGACTGTTGCAGAGGGTGTGTGTTGTGATGCAGTGATATAAGGGATGCAGGACTGTTGCAGAGGGTGTGTGTTGTGTTGTAAGGGATGTTGTACTGATGCAGAGGGTGTGTGTTGTGTTGTAGTGATATAAGGGATGTAGTACTGTTGCAGAGGGTGTGTGTTGTGTTGTAAGGGATGTTGTACTGATGCAGAGGGTGTGTGTTGTGTTGTAGTGATATAAGGGATGTTGTACTGATGCAGAGGGTGTGTGTTGTGTTGTAAGGGATGTTGTACTGATGCAGAGGGTGTGTGTTGTGTTGTAGTGATATAAGGGATGTAGTACTGTTGCAGAGGGTGTGTGTTGTGTTGTAAGGGATGTTGTACTGATGCAGAGGGTGTGTGTTGTGTTGTAGTGATATAAGGGATGTAGTACTGTTGCAGAGGGTGTGTGTTGTGATGTAAGGGATGTTGTACTGATGCAGAGGGTGTGTGTTGTGTTGTAGTGATATAAGGGATGTAGTACTGTTGCAGAGGGTGTGTGTTGTGATGTAAGGGATGTAGTACTGTTGCAGAGGGTGTGTGTTGTAATAAAAGGGATGTAGGACTGTTGCAGAGGGTGTGTGTTGTGATGTAAGAGATGTAGGACTGTTGCAGACGGTGTGTGTTGTAATATAAGAGATGTAGGACTGTTGCAGAGGGTGTGTGTTGTAATATAAGAGATGTAGGACTGTTGCAGAGGGTGTGTGTTGTGATGTAAGGGATGTAGGACTGTTGCAGAGGTGTGTGTTGTTGTAATATAAGGGATGTAGGACTGTTGCAGAGGGTGTGTGTTGTAATATAAGAGATGTAGGACTGTTGCAGAGGGTGTGTGTTGTGTTGTAAGGGGTGTAGTACTGTTGCAGAGGGTGTGTGTTGTGATATAAGGGGTGTAGTACTGTTGCAGAGGGTGTGTGTTGTGTTGTAAGGGATGTAGTACTGTTGCAGAGGGTGTGTGTTGTAGTGATATAAGGGATGTAGTACTGTTGCAGAGGGTGTGTGTTGTGATGTAAGGGATGTAGTACTGTTGCAGAGGGTGTGTGTTGTAATATAAGAGATGTAGGACTGTTGCAGAGGGTGTGTGTTGTGTTGTAAGGGGTGTAGTACTGTTGCAGAGGGTGTGTGTTGTGATATAGGACTGTTGCAGAGGGTTTGTGTTGTGATATGAGGGATGTTGCAGAGGGTGTGTGTTTTGATTTAAGGAATGTAGTACTGTTGCAGAGGGTGTTTTATTTTACCTTTATTTAACTAGGCAAGTCAGTTAAGAACAAATTCTTATTTTCAATGACGGCCTATGAACAGTGGGTTAACTGCCTGTTCAGGGGCAGAACGACAGATTTGTACCTTGTCAGCTCGGGGGTTTGAACTTGCAACCATTCGGTTACTAGTCCAACGCTCTAACCACTAGGCTACCTTGCCGCCCCAGAGGGTGTGTGTTGTAATATAAGGGATGTAGGACTGTTGCAGAGGGTGTGTGTTGTGATGCAGTGATATATGGGATGCAGTACTGTTGCAGAGGGTGTGTGTTGTGATATAAGGGATGCAGGACTGTTGCAGAGGGTGTGTGTTGTGTTGTAAGGGATGTTGTACTGTTGCAGAGGGTGTGTGCTGTGATGTAAGGGATGTAATACTGATGCAGAGGGTGTGTGTTGTGATGTAGTGATATAAGGGATGTAGTACCGTTGCAGAGGGTGTGTGTTGTGATGTAAGGGATGTAGTACTGTTGCAGAGGGTGTGTGTTGTGTTGTAGTGATATAAGGGATGTAGTACCGTTGCAGAGGGTGTGTGTTGGGATGTAGTACTGTTGCAGAGGGTGTGTGTTGTGATGTAAGGGATGTAGTACTGTTGCAGAGGGTGTGTGTTGTGTTGTAGTGATATAAGGGATGTAGTACCGTTGCAGAGGGTGTGTGTTGTGATGTAAGGGATGTAGTACTGTTGCAGAGGGTGTGTGTTGTGATGTAAGGGATGTAGTACTGTTGCAGAGGGTGTGTGTTGTGTTGTAAGGGATGGAGGAATGTTGCAGAGGGTGTGTGTTGTGTTGTAGTGATATAAGGGATGTAGTACTGTTGCAGAGGATGTGTGCTGTGATGTAAGGGATGTAGTACTGTTGCAGAGGGTGTGTGTTGTGTTGTAGTGATATAAGGGATGTAGTACTGTTGCAGAGGGTGTGTGCTGTGATGTAAGGGATGTAGTACTGTTGCAGAGGGTGTGTGTTGTGTTGTAGTGATATAAGGGATGTAGTACTGTTGCAGAGGGTGTGTGTTGTGATGTAAGGGATGTAGTACTGTTGCAGAGGGTGTGTGTTGTGTTGTAGTAATATAAGGGATGTAGTACTGTTGCAGAGGGTGTGTGTTGTGATGTAAGGGATGTAATACTGATGCAGAGGGTGTGTGTTGTGATATAAGGGATGTAGGAATGTTGCAGAGGGTGTGTGCTGTGATGTAAGGGATGTAGTACTGTTGCAGAGGGTGTGTGTTGTGTTGTAGTGATATAAGGGATGTAGTACTGTTGCAGAGGGTGTGTGCTGTGATGTAAGGGATGTAGTACTGTTGCAGAGGGTGTGTGTTGTGTTGTAGTGATATAAGGGATGTAGTACTGTTGCAGAGGGTGTGTGTTGTGATGTAAGGGATGTAGTACTGTTGCAGAGGGTGTGTGTTGTGTTGTAGTGATATAAGGGATGTAGTACTGTTGCAGAGGGTGTGTGTTGTGTTGTAAGGGATGTAGTACTGATGCAGAGGGTGTGTGTTGTGTTGTCGTGATATAAGGGATGTAGTACTGTTGCAGAGGGTGTGTGTTGTGTTGTAGTGATATAAGGGATGTAGTACTGTTGCAGAGGGTGTGTGTTGTGTTGTAGTGATATAAGGGATGTAGTACTGTTGCAGAGGGTGTGTGTTGTGTTGTAGTGATATAAGGGATGTAGTACTGTTGCAGAGGATGTGTGTTGTGATGTAAGGGATGTAATACTGATGCAGAGGGTGTGTGTTGTGTTGTAGTGATATAAGGGATGTAGTACTGTTGCAGAGGGTGTGTGTTGTGTTGTAGTGATATAAGGGATGTAGTACTGTTGCAGAGGGTGTGTGTTGTGATGTAAGGGATGTAGTACTGTTGCAGAGGGTGTGTGTTGTGTTGTAGTGATTTTAGGGATGTAGTACTGTTGCAGAGGGTGTGTGTTGTGATGTAAGGGATGTAGTACTGTTGCAGAGGGTGTGTGTTGTGTTGTAGTGATTTTAGGGATGTAGTACTGTTGCAGAGGGTGTGTGTTGTGATGTAAGGGATGTAGTACTGTTGCAGAGGGTGTGTGCTGTGATGTAAGGGATGTAGTACTGTTGCAGAGGGTGTGTGTTGTGTTGTAGTGATATAAGGGATGTAGTACTGTTGCAGAGGGTGTGTGTTGTGATGTAAGGGATGTAGTACTGTTGCAGAGGGTGTGTGTTGTGTTGTAGTAATATAAGGGATGTAGTACTGTTGCAGAGGGTGTGTGTTGTGATGTAAGGGATGTAATACTGATGCAGAGGGTGTGTGTTGTGTTGTAGTGATATAAGGGATGTAGTACTGTTGCAGAGGGTGTGTGTTGTGTTGTAGTGATATAAGGGATGTAGTACTGTTGCAGAGGGTGTGTGTTGTGTTGTAGTGATATAAGGGATGTAGTACTGTTGCAGAGGATGTGTGTTGTGATGTAAGGGATGTAATACTGATGCAGAGGGTGTGTGTTGTGTTGTAGTGATATAAGGGATGTAGTACTGTTGCAGAGGGTGTGTGTTGTGTTGTAGTGATATAAGGGATGTAGTACTGTTGCAGAGGGTGTGTGTTGTGATGTAAGGGATGTAGTACTGTTGCAGAGGGTGTGTGTTGTGTTGTAGTGATTTTAGGGATGTAGTACTGTTGCAGAGGGTGTGTGTTGTGATGTAAGGGATGTAGTACTGTTGCAGAGGGTGTGTGTTGTGTTGTAGTGATTTTAGGGATGTAGTACTGTTGCAGAGGGTGTGTGTTGTGATGTAAGGGATGTAGTACTGTTGCAGAGGGTGTGTGTTGTGATGTAAGGGATGTAGTACTGTTGCAGAGTGTGTGTGTTGTGATGTAAGGGATGTAGTACTGTTGCAGAGGGTGTGTGTTGTAATATAAGGGATGTAGTACTGTTGCAGAGGGTGTGTGTTGTGTTGTAGTGATTTAAGGGATGTAGTACTGTTGCAGAGGGTGTGTGTTGTGTTGTAGTGATATAAGGGATGTAGTACTGTTGCAGAGGGTGTGTGTTGTGTTTTAAGGGGTGTAGTACTGTTGCAGAGGGTGTGTGTTGTGATATAAAGGATGCAGGACTGTTGCAGAAGGTGTGTTTTGTGTTGTAAGGGATGTTGTACTGTTGCAGAGGGTGTGTGTTGTGTTGTAGTGATGTAAGGGATGTAGGAATGTTGCAGAGGGTGTGTGCTGTGATGTAAGGGATGTAGTACTGTTGCAGAGGGTGTGTGTTGTGTTGTAGTTATTTAAGGGATGTAGTACTGTTGCAGAGGGTGTGTGTTGTGTTGTAGTGATATAAGGGATGTAGTACTGTTGCAGAGGGTGTGTGTTGTAATAAAAGGGATGTAGGACTGTTGCAGAGGGTGTGTGTTGTGATGTAAGAGATGTAGGACTGTTGCAGACGGTGTGTGTTGTAATATAAGAGATGTAGGACTGTTGCAGAGGGTGTGTGTTGTAATATAAGAGATGTAGGACTGTTGCAGAGGGTGTGTGTTGTGATGTAAGGGATGTAGGACTGTTGCAGAGGGTGTGTGTTGTTGTAATATAAGGGATGTAGGACTGTTGCAGAGGGTGTGTGTTGTAATATAAGAGATGTAGGACTGTTGCAGAGGGTGTGTGTTGTGTTGTAAGGGGTGTAGTACTGTTGCAGAGGGTGTGTGTTGTGATATAAGGGGTGTAGTACTGTTGCAGAGGGTGTGTGTTGTGATGTAAGGGATGTAGGACTGTTGCAGAGGGTGTGTGTTGTAGTGATATAAGGGATGTAGTACTGTTGAAGAGGGTATGTGTTGTGATGTAAGGGATGTAGTACTGTTGCAGAGGGTGTGTGTTGTAATATAAAAGATGTAGGACTGTTGCAGAGGGTGTGTGTTGTGGTGTAAGGGGTGTAGTACTGTTGCAGAGGGTGTGTGTTGTGATATAGGACTGTTGCAGAGGGTTTGTGTTGTGATATGAGGGATGTTGCAGAGGGTGTGTGTTTTGATTTAAGGAATGTAGTACTGTTGCAGAGGGTGTTTTATTTTACCTTTATTTAACTAGGCAAGTCAGTTAAGAACAAATTCTTATTTTCAATGACGGCCTATGAACAGTGGTTAACTGCCTGTTCAGGGGCAGAACGACAGATTTGTACCTTGTCAGCTCGGGGGTTTGAACTTGCAACCATTCGGTTACTAGTCCAACGCTCTAACCACTAGGCTACCTTGCCGCCCCAGAGGGTGTGTGTTGTAATATAAGGGATGTAGGACTGTTGCAGAGGGTGTGTGTTGTGATGCAGTGATATATGGGATGCAGTACTGTTGCAGAGGGTGTGTGTTGTGATATAAGGGATGCAGGACTGTTGCAGAGGGTGTGTGTTGTGTTGTAAGGGATGTTGTACTGTTGCAGAGGGTGTGTGCTGTGATGTAAGGGATGTAATACTGATGCAGAGGGTGTGTGTTGTGATGTAGTGATATAAGGGATGTAGTACCGTTGCAGAGGGTGTGTGTTGTGATGTAAGGGATGTAGTACTGTTGCAGAGGGTGTGTGTTGTGATGTAAGGGATGTAGTACTGTTGCAGAGGGTGTGTGTTGTGTTGTAGTGATATAAGGGATGTAGTACCGTTGCAGAGGGTGTGTGTTGGGATGTAGTACTGTTGCAGAGGGTGTGTGTTGTGATGTAAGGGATGTAGTACTGTTGCAGAGGGTGTGTGTTGTGTTGTAGTGATATAAGGGATGTAGTACCGTTGCAGAGGGTGTGTGTTGTGATGTAAGGGATGTAGTACTGTTGCAGAGGGTGTGTGTTGTGATGTAAGGGATGTAGTACTGTTGCAGAGGGTGTGTGTTGTGTTGTAAGGGATGGAGGAATGTTGCAGAGGGTGTGTGTTGTGATATAAGGGATGTAGGAATGTTGCAGAGGGTGTGTGCTGTGATGTAAGGGATGTAGTACTGTTGCAGAGGGTGTGTGTTGTGTTGTAGTGATATAAGGGATGTAGTACTGTTGCAGAGGGTGTGTGCTGTGATGTAAGGGATGTAGTACTGTTGCAGAGGGTGTGTGTTGTGTTGTAGTGATATAAGGGATGTAGTACTGTTGCAGAGGGTGTGTGTTGTGATGTAAGGGATGTAGTACTGTTGCAGAGGGTGTGTGTTGTGTTGTAGTAATATAAGGGATGTAGTACTGTTGCAGAGGGTGTGTGTTGTGATGTAAGGGATGTAATACTGATGCAGAGGGTGTGTGTTGTGATATAAGGGATGTAGGAATGTTGCAGAGGGTGTGTGCTGTGATGTAAGGGATGTAGTACTGTTGCAGAGGGTGTGTGTTGTGTTGGTAGTGATATAAGGGATGTAGTACTGTTGCAGAGGGTGTGTGCTGTGATGTAAGGGATGTAGTACTGTTGCAGAGGGTGTGTGTTGTGTTGTAGTGATATAAGGGATGTAGTACTGTTGCAGAGGGTGTGTGTTGTGATGTAAGGGATGTAGTACTGTTGCAGAGGGTGTGTGTTGTGTTGTAGTAATATAAGGGATGTAGTACTGTTGCAGAGGGTGTGTGTTGTGATGTAAGGGATGTAATACTGATGCAGAGGGTGTGTGTTGTGTTGTCGTGATATAAGGGATGTAGTACTGTTGCAGAGGGTGTGTGTTGTGTTGTAGTGATATAAGGGATGTAGTACTGTTGCAGAGGGTGTGTGTTGTGTTGTAGTGATATAAGGGATGTAGTACTGTTGCAGAGGGTGTGTGTTGTGTTGTAGTGATATAAGGGATGTAGTACTGTTGCAGAGGATGTGTGTTGTGATGTAAGGGATGTAATACTGATGCAGAGGGTGTGTGTTGTGTTGTAGTGATATAAGGGATGTAGTACTGTTGCAGAGGGTGTGTGTTGTGTTGTAGTGATATAAGGGATGTAGTACTGTTGCAGAGGGTGTGTGTTGTGATGTAAGGGATGTAGTACTGTTGCAGAGGGTGTGTGTTGTGTTGTAGTGATTTTAGGGATGTAGTACTGTTGCAGAGGGTGTGTGTTGTGATGTAAGGGATGTAGTACTGTTGCAGAGGGTGTGTGTTGTGTTGTAGTGATTTTAGGGATGTAGTACTGTTGCAGAGGGTGTGTGTTGTGATGTAAGGGATGTAGTACTGTTGCAGAGGGTGTGTGCTGTGATGTAAGGGATGTAGTACTGTTGCAGAGGGTGTGTGTTGTGTTGTAGTGATATAAGGGATGTAGTACTGTTGCAGAGGGTGTGTGTTGTGTTGTAGTGATATAAGGGATGTAGTACTGTTGCAGAGGGTGTGTGTTGTGTTGTAGTGATATAAGGGATGTAGTACTGTTGCAGAGGATGTGTGTTGTGATGTAAGGGATGTAATACTGATGCAGAGGGTGTGTGTTGTGTTGTAGTGATATAAGGGATGTAGTACTGTTGCAGAGGGTGTGTGTTGTGTTGTAGTGATATAAGGGATGTAGTACTGTTGCAGAGGGTGTGTGTTGTGTTGTAGTGATATAAGGGATGTAGTACTGTTGCAGAGGATGTGTGTTGTGATGTAAGGGATGTAATACTGATGCAGAGGGTGTGTGTTGTGTTGTAGTGATATAAGGGATGTAGTACTGTTGCAGAGGGTGTGTGTTGTGTTGTAGTGATATAAGGGATGTAGTACTGTTGCAGAGGGTGTGTGTTGTGTTGTAGTGATATAAGGGATGTAGTACTGTTGCAGAGGGTGTGTGTTGTGTTGTAGTGATATAAGGGATGTAGTACTGTTGCAGAGGGTGTGTGTTGTGTTGTAGTGATATAAGGGATGTAGTACTGTTGCAGAGGGTGTGTGTTGTGATGTAAGGGATGTAATACTGATGCAGAGGGTGTGTGTTGTGTTGTAGTGATATAAGGGATGTAGTACTGTTGCAGAGGGTGTGTGTTGTGTTGTAGTTATATAAGGGATGTAGTACTGTTGCAGAGGGTGTGTGTTGTGATGTAAGGGATGTAGTACTGTTGCAGAGGGTGTGTGTTGTGTTGTAGTGATTTTAGGGATGTAGTACTGTTGCAGAGGGTGTGTGTTGTGATGTAAGGGATGTAGTACTGTTGCAGAGGGTGTGTGTTGTGTTGTAGTGATTTTAGGGATGTAGTACTGTTGCAGAGGGTGTGTGTTGTGATGTAAGGGATGTAGTACTGTTGCAGAGGGTGTGTGTTGTGATGTAAGGGATGTAGTACTGTTGCAGAGTGTGTGTGTTGTGATGTAAGGGATGTAGTACTGTTGCAGAGGGTGTGTGTTGTAATATAAGGGATGTAGTACTGTTGCAGAGGGTGTGTGTTGTGTTGTAGTGATTTAAGGGATGTAGTACTGTTGCAGAGGGTGTGTGTTGTGTTGTAGTGATATAAGGGATGTAGTACTGTTGCAGAGGGTGTGTGTTGTGTTTTAAGGGGTGTAGTACTGTTGCAGAGGGTGTGTGTTGTGATATAAAGGATGCAGGACTGTTGCAGAAGGTGTGTTTTGTGTTGTAAGGGATGTTGTACTGTTGCAGAGGGTGTGTGTTGTGTTGTAGTGATGTAAGGGATGTAGGAATGTTGCAGAGGGTGTGTGCTGTGATGTAAGGGATGTAGTACTGTTGCAGAGGGTGTGTGTTGTGTTGTAGTTATTTAAGGGATGTAGTACTGTTGCAGAGGGTGTGTGTTGTGTTGTAGTGATATAAGGGATGTAGTACTGTTGCAGAGGGTGTGTGTTGTAATATAAGGGATGTAGGACTGTTGCAGAGGGTGTGTGTTGTGATGTAAGGGATGTAGGACTGTTGCAGAGGGTGTGTGTTGTAATATAAGAGATGTAGGACTGTTGCAGAGGGTGTGTGTTGTGTTGTAAGGGGTGTAGTACTGTTGCAGAGGGTATGTGTTGTGATGTAAGGGATGTAGTACTGTTGCAGAGGGTGTGTGTTGTAATATAAGAGATGTAGGACTGTTGCAGAGGGTGTGTGTTGTGTTGTAAGGGGTGTAGTACTGTTGCAGAGGGTGTGTGTTGTGATATAAGGGATGTAGTACTGTTGCAGAGGGTGTGTGTTGTGATGTAAGGGATGTAGTAGTACTGTTGCAGAGGGTGTGTGTTGTGTTGTAGTGATATAAGGGATGTAGTACTGTTGCAGAGGGTGTGTGTTGTGATGTAAGGGATGTAGTACTGTTGCAGAGGGTGTGTGTTGTGATGTAAGGGATGTAGTACTGTTGCAGAGGGTGTGTGTTGTGTTGTAGTGATATAAGGGATGTAGTACTGTTGCAGAGGGTGTGTGTTGTGATGTAAGGGATGTAATACTGATGCAGAGGGTGTGTGTTGTGTTGTAGTGATATAAGGGATGTAGTACTGTTGCAGAGGGTGTGTGTTGTGATGTAAGGGATGTAATACTGATGCAGAGGGTGTGTGTTGTGTTGTAGTGATATAAGGGATGTAGTACTGTTGCAGAGGGTGTGTGTTGTGTTGTAGTGATATAAGGGATGTAGTACTGTTGCAGAGGGTGTGTGTTGTGATGTAAGGGATGTAATACTGATGCAGAGGGTGTGTGTTGTGTTGTAGTGATATAAGGGATGTAGTACTGTTGCAGAGGGTGTGTGTTGTGATGTAAGAGATGTAGGACTGTTGCAGAGGGTGTGTGTTGTGATGTAAGGGATGTAGTACTGTTGCAGAGGGTGTGTGTTGTAATATAAGGGATGTAGTACTGTTGCAGAGGGTGTGTGTTGTGTTGTAGTGATTTAAGGGATGTAGTACTGTTGCAGAGGGTGTGTGTTGTGTTGTAGTGATATAAGGGATGTAGTACTGTTGCAGAGGGTGTGTGTTGTGATGTAAGGGATGTAGTACTGTTGCAGAGGGTGTGTGTTGTAGTATAAGGGATGTAGGACTGTTGCAGAGGGTGTGTGTTGTGATGTAAGGGATGTAGGACTGTTGCAGAGGGTGTGTGTTGTAATATAAGAGATGTAGGACTGTTGCAGAGGGTGTGTGTTGTGTTGTAAGGGGTGTAGTACTGTTGCAGAGGGTGTGTGTTGTGATATAAGGGGTGTAGTACTGTTGCAGAGGGTATGTGTTGTGATGTAAGGGATGTAGTACTGTTGCAGAGGGTGTGTGTTGTAATATAAGAGATGTAGGACTGTTGCAGAGGGTGTGTGTTGTGTTGTAAGGGGTGTAGTACTGTTGCAGAGGGTGTGTGTTGTGATATATGGGATGTAGGACTGTTGCAGAGGGTGTGTGTTGTGATATGAGAGATGTAGGACTGTTGCAGAGGGTGTGTGTTGTGATGTAAGGGATGTAGTACTGTTGCAGAGGGTGTGTGTTGTGATGTAAGGGATGTAGTACTGTTGCAGAGGGTGTGTGTTGTGATGTAAGGGATGCAGTACTGTTGCAGAGGGTGTGTGTTGTGATGTAAGGGATGCAGTACTCTAGCAGTGACTGTTGTTTTGTATTGACTTAAGGGCTGTCGTCTAGCATTATGTTGGTTGTATATGTTACAGTGACGTGAGGACTGTAGTGGCGTGAGGGCTTTAGTGACGAGAGGGCTGTAGTGACGTGAGGGCTGTAGTGACTTGAGGGCTGTAGTGACGAGAGGGCTGTAGTGACATGAGGGCTGTAGTGTCGAGAGGGCTGTAGTGACGAGAGGGCTGTAGTTACTTGAGGGCTATAGGGATGTGAGGGCTGTAGTGACGTGAGGGCTGTGGTGACGTGAGGGCTGTAGTGACAAGATTGCTGTAGTGACTTGAGGGCTATAGTGATGTGAAGGCTGTAGTGACGTGAGGGCTGTGGTGACGTGAGGGCTGTAGTGGCATGAGGGCTGTAGTGCCGTGAGGGCTGTGGTGACATGAGGGCTGTAGTGGCATGAGGGCTGTAGTGGCGTGAGGGCTGTGGTGACATGAGGGCTGTAGTGACGTGAGGGCTGTAGTGACGAGAGGATGTAGTGACTTGAGGGCTATAGTGATGTGAAGGCTGTAGTGACGTGAGGGCTGTGGTGACGTGAGGGCTGTAGTGGCATGAGGGCTGTAGTGCCGTGAGGGCTGTGGTGACATGAGGGCTGTAGTGGCATGAGGGCTGTAGTGGCGTGAGGGCTGTGGTGACATGAGGGCTGTGGTGACATGAGGGCTGTAGTGACGTGAGGGCTGTAGTGACGAGAGGATGTAGTGACTTGAGGGCTGTAGTGACGTGAGGGCTGTAGTGGCGTGAGGGCTGTGGTGACTTGAGGGCTGTGGTGACATGAGGGCTGTAGTGACTTGAGGGCTGTAGTGGCGTGAGGGTTGTAGTGGCGTGAGGGCTGTAGTGGCGTGAGGGCTGTGGTGACATGAGAGCTGTGGTGACATGAGGGCTGTAGTGACATGAGGGCTGTAGTGACGTGAGGGCTGTAGTGGCATGAGGGCTGTATTGACATGAGGGCTGTAGTGACGTGAGGGCTGTAGTGGCGTGAGGGCTGTAGTGGCGTGAGGGCTGTGGTGACATGAGGGCTGTGGTGACATGAGGGCTGTAGTGACTTGAGGGCTGTAGTGGCGTGAGGGTTGTAGTGGCGTGAGGGCTGTGGTGGCGTGAGGGCTGTGGTGACATGAGGGCTGTAGTGACATGAGGGCTGTAGTGACGTGAGGGCTGTAGTGGCATGAGGGCTGTAGTGGCGTGAGGGCTGTAGTGACATGAGGGCTGTAGTGACGTGAGGGCTGTAGTGACATGAGGGTAGTAATGACTTGATGGTTGTAGTGACTTGAGGGTAGTAGTACTTAAGCAGACTGTAGTACTCCAGTGGTATGTATTTTACTGTAGTACTCCAGTGGTATGTAGTTTACTGTAGTACTCCAGTGGTATGTATTTTACTGTAGTACTCCAGTGGTATGCAGTTTACTGTTGTACTCCAGTGGTATGTAGTTTACTGTTGTACTCCAGTGGTATGTAGTTTGTATATGTTGTAATGATATAGTGAGGTGAGTACACTGAGTGTACATAACTTTAGGAACACCTGCTCTTTCTGTGACCGACTGACCAGGGGAATCCCTTATTGATGCCACCTGTTAAATCCAGTCCAATCAGTGTAGATGAAGTGGAGGACACAGGTTAAAGAAGGATTTTTAAGCCTTGAGGCAATTGAGACATGGAGTGTGTGTGTGTGTAATTCAGAAGGTGAATGGGCAAGACAAAATATTAAAGTGCCTTTAGACAGGGTATGGTAGTAGATGGCAGGCACACCGATTTGTGTCAAGAACTGCAAATCTGCTGGGGGGTTTTCGCACTCAACAGTTTGCTGTGTGTATGAAGAATGCTCCACCACCCAAAGGACATCCAGACAACTTGACACAACTATGGGAAGCATTGGAGTCAACATGGGCCAACATGTAATGCTTTCAACACCTTGTAGAATCTATGCCCCGACGTGAGGGCAAAAGGGGTTTTGCAAAAGGAGGTGCAATTCAGTATATTGAGCTCCCTTCTGCGTTCCTGCTCTTTCCCTTCTGTCTTTCCTTCTGCATTCCTGCTCTTTCCCTTCTGTCTTTCCTTCTGCATTCCTGCTCTTTCCCTTCTGTCTTTCCTTCTTCGTTCCTGCTCTATCTCTTCTGTCTTTCCTTCTGCATTCCTGCTCTTTCCCTTCTGTCTTTCCTTCTGCATTCCTGCTCTTTCCCTTGTCTTTCCCGCTGCGTTCCTGCTCTTTCCCTTCTGTCTTTCCTTCTTCGTTCCTGCTCTTTCCCTTGTCTTTCCCGCTGCGTTCCTGCTCTTTCCCTTGTCTTTCCCACTGCACTCCTGCTCTTTCCCTTGTCTTTCCCTCTGCGTTCCTGCTCTTTTCCTTATGTCTTTTCCTCTTTTTCTCTCTCCTCCCTCTCCCTCTGTCCTGCTTCTCGCTCCAGATGTGGCATTGTTTGGACCTATTTGTTTTCAACTGCGGCCCACAGAAATGCAGTTCTGATGTCATACTCTATTTAAAGGGAAAGGCCATGTGTACTGTATGGAAGACAGCTGAGAAGCTGTGGGTGATGTAGAGCTTTAAAGGTTATGTCTGCTAACGATTTGTCATGGACAGGCGACCGCTAGTACTGAGGGGTTAGTGCTAATTAAGTTTGGTTTTTGATTTTGGTTTTGATTATTTTTTTAAACATTAAATGTATTATGAAATAGAGCTTTTTAATTCATGGAAATTCCAAAGTCCAAAATAGTGAGCATTCAATTGCCAAAACATTGAAAATAGGTTTTCTCTGTCAGGCCCACATTGGGTAGTCGTCGATAGAAAAATAGGAAATTACTATGAAATAATACATTATTTCAGTTTTGTATATTACCTAGTTTTCATTTGATTGATTTATTCTTTTTAATTTCTTAAAGTCATCATCTCATCTCTGCTCAGGCAGTAGCAGTCTGCCAGCCAGACCTAACATTATCTCTTTGCTCACCATTCTGTACTGTCTTTAGTCATCCTATTTAGCTAGCCTGCCTAAGTAGCCTGCAGAGCTGTCTTCGCCTCTTCCTCTTTGATCCGTCTCCTTACGGAAAATTGATGGTCATTATTGTTAATTATCACGTTTTTGAGCTGATCTAAGTGTAATATTTGTTTAATTAAAACTACAACTCCCTTCAGCCCAGCGGCCCACATACTGTAGTCCTTGATTTTAATGTAGATAATGTATGCCAAACAACCATAGGAGTTGGCTATGCAACACAATCAAATCTGGGACCAGGCTAACTACTTCAACACAGTGAGACAGAAACAGTTACGCCTATAGGGATGAGTCATCTGGAGATACACTATATATACATAAGTATGTGGACACCCCTTCAAATGAGTGGATTTGGCTATTTCAGCCACACAGTTGTTGACAGGTGTATACATTTGAGCACAAAACCATGAAGCGGCTCAACCGCGAGGTGGTAGGCCACACAAGCTCACAGAAGGGGACCTCCAAGTGCTGAAGCGAGTATTGCGTAAAAATCGTCTGTCCTCGGTTGCGGGGCCTGTGGTACACTACATGACCAAAAGTATGTGGACACCTACTCGTCGAACATCTCATTCCAAAATCATGGGCATTAATATGGAGTTGGTCCCCCCTTTGCTGCTATAACAGCCTCCACTCTTCTGGGAAGGCTATGCACTATGCATTTGGGCAGGTAGCGTTCTCCTGGCGTCCGCAAAACCCAGATCTGTCCGTCAGACTGCTATATTGTGATGCGTGATTCATCACTCCAGAGAACGCGTTTCTACTGCTCCAGAGTCCAAAGGCGGCGAGCTTTACACCCCTCCAGCCGACACTTGGCATTGCACCTGGTGATCTTAGGCTTGTGTGAGGCTGCTCGGCCATGGAAACCATTTTAGGAAGCTACCGACAAACCGTTCTTGTGCTGACGTTGTTTAGAACTCAGTAGTGAGTGTTGCAACTGAGGACAGACAATTTTTACGTGTTTCAGCACTCAGCGGTCCCGTTCAGTGAGCTCGTGTGGCCTACCACTTCGCAGCTGAGCCGTTGTTGCTGCTAGACGTTTCTACTTCACAATAACAGTACTTACAGTTGACCTGGGCAACTCTGGAAGGGCATACATTTGAGAAACTGACTTCTTGGAAAGGTAGCATCCTATGTCACTACAGTAAGGCCCTTCTACTGCCAATGTTTGTCTATGGAGATTGCATGGCTGAGTGCTCGATTTTATACACCTGTCAGCAACGGTGTGTCTGAAATAGCCAAATCCACTAATTTGAAGGGGTGTCCACATACTTTTGTATATATAGTGTATGAAGGCCTGATTTACAGTACCATAAAGATGTTTACTAATACACACAATGCCTACTATCTCAAGTTGGGCATTGGATCGAGTCTATCCAGAGATGTGATCATAGTGTAATTGATAGTAAGTTGATACTGCAGTAACTACAGTGTACTTCAATAGGTTAATTAAGAAGTGCCCTGTGCCCACGATTGAATAGGAAAGTATGTCATTGGCAGAGGATGGCAGAGGGCACTGTTCCTGATGATTGAGGGTAGTCACATGCTCCCTGCCCTGCTACCACTGGCTCTCTGCTGTAATTGACCCTGTCAGTCACTGAGCCTGGCACCTCATGCCACTGTGGAATGGGATAATGAAGCTCCCTCAGTGTGTGTACTGTGTGTGCGTGCGCGCGCACATGTACTCTACTCTGCAATGTGTGTGTGTGTGTGTGCACATGCGTGCGCGTATGTCTGTCTCTGTGTTTATCTGTCTCTGAAGAATACTTGATGTTATATGTTAATACTCACAAGTTCAATATTCAGGCCAAAACAATATCATTGACTCTGTCCTCCATAGGAATCGATTGTTTCCCCTCCTTAGGGAGTTAACATTAAAAATGGCAACAGAGGGGGCAGTGTGTCCTCTCTCTCTCTGTCTTCCTCTATGATGGCTGAGCTGATTGTGCCTCTTTACTGAGCCTGTCAAGTGTCAACACAGCAGAGGTCCTAGCTAACAGCAGCAGCAGCTGACTGTCAGGCCCCTAGCTAGCTATCAGTTTCCCCATGGGTGCATTGCATTCAACACTGTTAGTGCTTCAAACACACACGTGTCCCCGCTTTAAACAGCAAGGAGGCAACCCCTATGTGAACAGTTTCCGGTTCAAACAGGCATGTTTGCTAGAATGGATACTCTCTCTCTCTCCACCACTCCTTCTCTTCTCCCTGGTTTGGGGTGTTTGCTTAAGGACTTCAGTGGATCCCATGGCAATTTGGGGGTTGGAATTTGCACTGAAATTAGTGAAGTTAGGGCAGGGAGTTTTGGGCATAGACACACACACTTTCACCCCCTTCCCATTCATACACATAAAGCCAGGAGAATGTAATCAGCTGGCTGCTGCTGTTAGGCCTCCCCCTGACCCTGCTCCATCAAGATGCTGCCTGCTGCTGTTAGGCCTCCCCCTGACCCTGCTCCATCAAGATGCTGCCTGCTGTTGTTAGGCCTCCCCCTGACCCTGCTCCATCAAGATGCTGCCTGCTGTTGTTAGGCCTCCCCCTGACCCTGCTCCATCAAGATGCTGCCTGCTGCTGTTAGGCCTCCCCCTGACCCTGCTCCATCAAGATGCTGCCTGCTGCTGTTAGGCCTCCCCCTGACCCTGCTCCATCAAGATGCTGCCTGCTGTTGTTGTGGCCCACATCCAGACAAGGCTTACAACCTTCCATCACAGCTTGTTTTTCACAAGAATTGTTGCTCTAAGACACTCAGCTTTGAGTTTTATAAAAGCTCAGGCCATTCTATGATCCCCCAGGGTTGAATGTGTCAGTCTAAGAAAACAGGGGTTTGAATGTTTTAAACGCATCAGGTTTGCTCATCGCTGTGGAATGAGGGTTTTGAGGTCTTGAAAGCGCAGGTGATCTGAGTTTAGGCTGTGTGTCTTCATTGGGTGTTCAAGGCTGTTTGTGGCAACCGTTTGTGTTGTAGGCGTCTAGAGTTATGTTCAAGACATACTAGTTTTTCTCTGTCAGGTATTTGAGGTGGTTTTTGAACAGACATTTGTGTTGTGTTGTTGTCATCTAAAGAGATGCGTTCAAGACATACTCATGTGTTTTGGTCTGGAACAAAAACGTAAATATAATTCTGGTATTGTTGTTTTATGTGTGATGTATTTGTATGACTGCAGATGTGTGTTTGGACACAGAAAAGCTGCATGTGTCCCTCTCTCAGAAACAGGAAAATAAATGATCTTATAGATAGATTTAAAAAAAACTGTGGTCAACATCAGAGGCGCACACACACACACACACACACACACACACACACACACACACACACACACACACACACACACACACACACACACACACACACACACACACACACACACACACACACACACACACACACACACACACACACAGATCCCACCCACCCACACACATTGAAAGGCCTCATCCAGCGCTGCACCCTTTTCTCCCTCCTTTCTCCTCCAAGCCAAATCATCCACATGGACAAAGCATAACATTGTTGTCTCGAGGGCCAGAGGGTCACGCACATGTAGGTGATCAGTGCTTCTGCTCCACATTGTGTTTATGATGAGATGTATACACAGGACCCAGCACTGAGGGGGAGGTGTATACACCCCACATCCAACCCAGAGCTCACACAGCTGGCAGGGTCAAACATTCACAGGGTCAGTGTGAGGGGGTAGGATGGGGGTGGAGGGAGATCCTCACTGCCACGTACTCATAGAAACATAAACACACACACACACAAGAGTGCGGCGCGCACACACACACACATTTGTATTCATGTGAGCAAAACCAATCACATTCACACTAAAACATAGACACTATACACACGTGTTTGCATAGTCACACATGCATGCAAGCACATGTGTACACACACACACACACACACACACACACACACACACACACACACACACACAGAGAATACAAAGAACACACAGAATTCCTTCAACAGAATACTGTACACACTGTACATTCTGTACACACAATTCATTCATAAATGCGGGGCGCAAACATTGCCAAGGGTCCTGATTGATTGATCTCTAACATGGATGGCAAATTCACAAGCTCTGTGTGCAGCAAAATTCATATGGCAGCATCAGTTATTTCATAGAAATGGAGCTGTCTTTCCCTTCTCTCCCTCTCTCTCTCGCTCTCTCTTTCACTCTCGCTCTGTCCATCGATTACTGTCTTCACCTCCCTCTCCAATCCCCTGCCTGTCTGTCTATCCTCACCACACTTTGATTAGGGCAAGTATAGTACAGTAGAGTAATGTGGGTGATGTAGATTGGAAAAGGAGAGCGGTGAAATGATGGGGTTCTTTTCAAGCTGTTTATGAAGAGGAGATGGGAAGAGTCATTTGAAATTACAGCCAAAAGCCAAACGAATGTATTATCATGCAGATACATCTGGGAGGGAAGGAGAGAGAGAGAGAAAGAGAGAGGAGGGTTACCCCCAGTGTGTCCCATCTGAGTGTGCTGTCTCACTGCAGGGGAAGAGGTGCAGTTTGCATACACTTCTTATACGGTTCACACACACACACCATTTTTTTACTGAAACAGGTGGTCCGAGAGCTGGAGAGATGGGTGGTAGAGGAGCTGAAAGAGGGTCAAATGAAGAGTTGGGGAAATGAATGATAGTACAGATGGAGGTTAAACGATAAGAAGAGAGTGGTGAAGAAGGTAAAATATACCTTAACATTTCAATTTCCTTCTCTCTTTGTATTTTACTGAGCCAGGGTGTTTTCAAGTGACTGTAGGCCTAACATTCAGGTCTACCAGTAAGAAAGCAAAGAGTGCAGTTGTTTGGCTTATTTTATGTAGCTGTTTCCCCTATGGGCTCCGAGTGAGCGGTCTAAAGCACTGCATCTCAGTGCAAGAGGTGTCACTACAGTCCCTGGTTCAAATCCAGGCTGTATCACATCCGGCCGTGATTGGGAGTCCCATAGGGCTGCGCACAATTGGTCCAGTGTCGTCCTGGTTTGGCCGGGGTAGGCCGTCGTTGTAAATAAGAATTTGTTCTTAACTGACTTGCCTAGTTAAATAAAGGCAACACATTTTTTTTATACGGGGAACATGCTAATTCCTGCTGGGCCGTTTAGTTTTGTTCGAAAAGCAGGAATAGGAAGGTGAGAAGCAGGGAAGGAAGGTGAGTTGTCATCACTCAGGCAGCCTGTGATTGTGCGTGTGTACCTGTGTGAGCAACCCAAGTAATGCCTCCACTCCTGCCCTCCTGTCCTCTCTCTGTCATCTCTATATAAGAAAGTGCATAGCAACTACCCCTGTCCTCCTGCCCTTTAGTATTCAGCCTCCGTGCAGCAGTGTACGTCTCATTTCCGTCGTTGCATGTAGCTCTAAACGGTCAAGGATATGAGAAGAAAGACATTTGTTACGTGAACCATGTGTGACTCCTGACACAGATGGGATGAAGGATAAAGAACTTTAGTATTTAGTATTGTATTAGGATCCCCATTAGCTATAGCCAAAGCTGGACCTTCTCTTCCTGGGGTCCACACAAAAAAATAAAACATGACATAATACCTAACATTAATAGACAATTACAGCTGAAGAACAGAACTGCATAAAATAACATAATACATAGCATTAGACAGGTACAGAACTACATTAAAAAAGACAATACATAGCATTAATAAACATACGAATACTGCAGTGATCCTTTTTGTTACAGCTGCTTGCTGTTACAATTGCAGGTCCGGATCCTAATCTCTCAGAACCAGTTGAGATTCTCACAACATTTGGAACCAACCGTCTCCTTGGTTTTCCCATTTGACATCAATACTATTCATAATAAAAAGGTGATTCATAGATGCTACTGAATGCAAGTGCAATGAAAGCAACTATGGAAAAGCAACAATTCTTCCAGCTAAGGCTTCAACCACAGTTTTCACTCTAGCAACCGTAGCATTCAGCTCATAAATGAGCTGCAGATGGAGTTTCTTCCCCGCTAAAGCTTCAATTGAATCCTTTACTTCAGCAACCGTGTTGGAGTTTCCTCCAACTCAAGTTTAAATTTAATCCTCCACTTGAGCTACATATGTGGACTTCTTAGAGATTCATCACTCCACTCCTTTCAATAAATTGAACAGGGTCATCATCAGATTGGGGTTTCTCCAAAGTCTTTCATCCCCTGCTCATAGCATTGAGCTACAGATGGAGTTTCATCCCCTGCTCATAGCATTGAGCTACAGATGGAGTTTCATCCCCTGCTCATAGCATTGAGCTACAGATGGAGTTTCATATCCTGCTCATAGCATTGAGCTACAGATGGAGTTTCATCCCCTGCTCATAGCATTGAGCTACAGATGGAGTTTCATCCCCTGCTCATAGCATTGAGCTACAGATTGAGTTTCATCCCCTGCTCATAGCATTGAGCTACAGATGGAGTTTCATCCCCTGCTCATAGCATTGAGCTACAGATGGAGTTTCATCCCCTGCTCATAGCGTTGAGCTACAGATGGAGTTTCATCCCCTGCTCATAGCGTTGAGCTACAGATGGAGTTTCATCCCCTGCTCATAGCATTGAGCTACAGATGGAGTTTCATATCCTGCTCATAGCGTTGAGCTACAGATGGAGTTTCATCCCCTGCTCATAGCATTGAGCTACAGATGGAGTTTCATCTCCTGCTCCATAGCATTGAGCTACAGATGGAGTTTCATCCCCTGCTCATAGCATTGAGCTACAGATGGAGTTTCATCTCCTGCTCCATAGCATTGAGCTACAGATGGAGTTTCATATCCTGCTCATAGCGTTGAGCTACAGATGGAGTTTCATCCCCATTAAGGCTTCAATTTAATCCTTCACCATAGCTACATGCATGGCCTTTTTAGAGATCCATCACTACACTCATCATTGTCATTAGATGGGCGTCACTTACTGTATGTCCTTTGCCCTGACTAGTGCATAGAAATGAACTAGGCCAAACATTTGCAGTGTTACAGTCTACCGCCCATAAAGGATTAACTGAGGTAAAGTGCGTGGTCTTTGGACATAAAATGAATGAAGTTCCCTTGATATGGAGTTTCCTCCGATTCTCTTATGGAGTTTCCTCCTGTTCCCTTATGGAGTTTCCTCCGATTCTCTTATGGAGTTTCCTCCGATTCTCTTATGGAGTTTCCTCCGGTTCTCTTATGGAGTTTCCTCCGATTCTCTTATGGAGTTTCCTCCGGTTCTCTTATGGAGTTTCCTCCGGTTCTCTTATGGAGTTTCCTCCGATTCTCTTGAGAGTTTCCTCCGATTCTCTTATGGAGTTTCCTCCGATTCTCTTATGGAGTTTCCTCCGATTCTCTTATGGAGTTTCCTCCGATTCTCTTATGGAGTTTCCTCCGATTCTCTTATGGAGTTTCCTCCGGTTCTCTTATGGAGTTTCCTCCGGTTCTCTTGGGAGTTTCCTCCTATTCTCTTATGGAGTTTCCTCCGATTCACTTATGGAGTTTCCTCCGATTCTCTTATGGAGTTTCCTCCGATTCTCTTATGGAGTTTCCTCCGATTCTCTTATGGAGTTTCCTCCGATTCTCTTATGGAGTTTCCTCCGGTTCTCTTATGGAGTTTCCTCCGATTCTCTTATGGAGTTTCCTCCGGTCTCAAAAACATGTTTTGTATTTCCATTTTCATTCCCTGCACCACACTCACATCCAGCAGCATCCACCAGTCACATGCAAAATAAGAATACACCTTCATACACTTCAATAGGACTTTCCTCTACTGACTAACATCAGTAATCTGACTAGACTATCATATCATATGGAGCAGTACGTACTTTCTCTACTGAGGCTTTGCTTACAAATGCATTCTCAGAGCAGGCGCTGATATCCTGATGCCAAGGGCACATCTTATCTTTCCCTTTAACCCAAACACCAGATGTGCTCGGGGGGAGATGTTACAGCTATTTGGGTCAGAGGCGTTGTGCTGTGATGTGCTGTGCTGTTTTATTCGTTTTTTAACCATTTACTGCAATGGGCTAAATCAGGGTGTTTCCTTAAACAAATCTACTTTGAAACACCTCTACCATGTCGAATATAGAGTTGAAATGTATAACATTTTGAGTTTGTATCCCAATATTACACTTTATATACGTACATCAGATAAGACTGATATATAACAAATCTGTTCGATAAAAAAAACATTTATTGGCCTCCCGGGTGGTGCAGTGGTTAACCTCTTGAAACTCCCCATCCCGGATCCGGGATTGTGACTAAGCCTCAGGCTCATTAGCATAACGCAACGTTAACGATTTCTGAAAATCGCAAATAAAATTAAAATAATGCGTTTGCTCTCAAGCTTAGCCTTTTCTTAACAACACTGTCATCTCAGATTTTCAAAATATGCTTTTGAACCATAGAAATTGACTAATTTGTGTAAGAGTATGCAAAGCTAGCATAGCATTTTGTGTAGCATGTAGCACGCAACATTTTCACAAAAACCAGATAACCAAATAAATAAAATCATTTACCTTTGAAGAGCTTCTGATGTTTTCAATGAGGAGACTCCCAGCCACATACCAAATGCGCAGTGTTTCCTGAAAGCGTCTGTGTGTAGGAGAAATCGTTCCGTTTTCTACATTGCGCCTGGCTACCGAAACGAACCGAAAATGCAGTCACCTACAACGTGAAACTTTTTCCGGATTAACTACATAATATCGACCGAAACATGGCAAACGTTGTTTGGAATCAATCCTCAAGGTGTTTTTTCACATATCTCTTCATTGACATGCAGTTCGTGGAAGCTTGCTTCTCTCTCTGTGCCCCATGGAAAAATACTGGCAGGTGACTTTTGCGCACCAATTTCGGCGCAGGACACCGGGCGGACACGTGGTAAATGTGGTCTCTTATGGTCAATCTTCCAACGATCTGCCTACAAATACGTCACAATGCTGCAGACACCTTGGGGAAACGACAGAAAGGGCAGACTCATTCCTCTTGCGTTCACAGCCATATAAGGAGATCATGAAAGACAGAGCCTCAAAAATCCTTGTCATTTCCTGGATGCCAAGTCATCTTGGTTTTGCCTGAAGCTCACGTTAAAGGGCACGCACAGAGAAGATATTTGTATTTCTGGACACGTCAGAGTGTTTTCTTTCGAACAGTAGCAATTATATGCATAGTCGAGCATCTTTTTGTGACAAAATATCTTGTTTAAAACGGGAACGTTTTTCTTCCAAAAATGAAATAGCGCCACCATAAGTGTAAGAGGTTAAGGGCGCTGTACTGCAGCGCCAGCTGTGCCACCAGAGACTCTGGGTTTGCGCCCAGGCTCTGTTGTAACCGGCCGTGACCGGGAGGTCCGTGGGGTGACGCACAATTGGCCTTGCGTCATCCGGGTTAGGGAGGGTTTGGCCGGTAGGGATATCCTTGTCTCATCACGCACCAGCGACTCCTGTGGCAGGCCGGGTGCAGTGCACGCTAACCAAGGTTGCCAGGTGCACGGTGTTTCCTCTGACACATTGGTGCGACTGGCTTCCAGGTTGGATGCGCGCTGTGTTAAGAAGCAGTGCGGCTTGGTTGGGTTGTGTATCGGAGGACACATGACTTTCAACCTTCGTCTCTCCCGAGCCCGTACGGGATTTGCAGCGATGAGACAAGATAGTAGCGACTAAACAATTGGATACCACGAAATTGGGGAGAAAAAAGGGGTAAAATTCACACAACAAAAAAAGTTTATTAATTATGGAATTATGAAAAATATTGATAACATTCCACTCATGAGGCTACTAGAGGGCAATTTGCTCATTTGACCGCAGGAAAGGGCTACATCTATTTTGGGGAGCTCAAACTGGGCTGGTGAGGTCAAAGGACGCTGCACCTCTCACCTCACCATCCCTCCATCTCTCCATACCTTCTTCTATCCATTTCTGTCAGACTGAAGTTTAAAGGGATACTTCATGATTTTACAATAAGGATGCAATAAGCATGCTAGCAGATACCCATGGACTTCCAGTTATTGCGCTTGGTAGCACTGGTTTGTGAAACTACGTCTAACTTGATACTGGACTCAGATACATACATAAAATTGGTATCCACAAGTTAATCTGACTCTGGGGAAGTAGATAAAGGGCCTCATTGCCAAAATCCCGAGAAACCTGAAAGCAATATAACACGAGAAAGATTATTTGGCTGGGAATCGGAGGTCGCACCCTCGGCTGTTGTATTAAAATGTAGGACAATTAGTTAGCTTTGCTGGTGTGATATTTGTTACCGTTCTGGCACCTTACCACGTGTGCATATATAAATGTCAGTGTGGAAGGTTTTGATTGGGGGGCACTTTCATTACCATGCCCTCTTTTGTTTACTCTCTAAGGCCTGCCCCTTCGTCAGAGTGCACCCATGCTCTGACAACAGCCTTTGATCCTCCTGACCTATCCCCTTCAGCCTGCATTTTCATCCTCTCTATTTACCATGAGGGTAATTATTACCCCCAGAGTCCCCGGAACCTGGGATGCATCCGTAGACAGTATGTATTTACGCTGAGGCTAGTTGCTAGGTGGGGTTGGGGAGGTTGCCCCCCGCCCGCCCTTTGCCAGAACGAGAGGCCATATTTCACAAAAAAGTTTTGAGGTTGAAACAAGGGCATACGGGTGCTCTGCTTTCGTCGACAAGGCGATTGTGAGGGAAGACATTGAACACCCGGTTGACTGGGTACCCGGTGCCACACAAGGGTCTTGGGCAAGACCCAAGCACTTGATATTGGAGACCGAGGTGGGAAGACCCGGTTCACCGGCAACACCCAATCCCCTTCGGACGCGGCCAACGCACCTGCCCACAGGTTCGCCATGAGGCTGTGCCTAACAGGGAAAGGTGGGGATGTAGCCGGTCGGGCGCAACCCAGGCGACATGGAGGAGCTGGGAACTGAGCTCACGCGACGGCCGAAGCCACCCTCCCGACCCAGAACCCGCGCCACCCTCCTGACCCAGAACCCGCGCCACCCTCCCGACCCAGAACCCGCGCCAAGGGAAGGGAGAAGCGCAGGGCCTGTTCCCCCTACCATACCCAGCCCTCAGAGAGTCATAGATACTCGCTCCGTTTACCTGCGAATTGGTCTGTTTCACTAGACAACCCTCCGATCTGAATTTGTAAGATTTTTACAGTTAAATCTGTGATCCCTTTCTTGTAATGTCTCTTATTGCCCGCTTTACTATCGTCCTGGGCTTATAGATCGAGACTTGCTGCGGATATGGGTACGGTCCGGCGTGGGATTTACACCCTCTCCCCCGGATTTTCAAGGGCCACCAAGAGTCAGCGTAGGCCTAGTGGTCAGAGTGTTGGGCCAGTAACCGGAAGGTTGCTGGATCAAATCCCTGAGCTAACACAGTAAAAGAAAATGACGTTCGGCCCCTGAGCAAGGCAGTTAACCCACTGTTCCCCAAGTGCCGGGGTTGTTGATTAAGGCAGCCCCCGCACCGCTCTGATTCAGAGGGTTTGGGTTGAATCAGAAGGCACATTTCAGTTGAAGGCATTCGGTTGTACAACTGACCAGGTATCTCCTTTTCCCTAAAATTCCTGTTAGCTAGATGCTAACTGGTGATCGATCTGGTCAGCCACTGCTTGTATAAATCTAGGTAAGGTTTGAATTGATCCCTATTATGCATCACTTCTCTCTTTTCTTTGGGACCCATTGTTATGATATTGGGATGCAGTGTATCAATAGCCTTCAAAGTGAGGTTTCACACATGATGATGAAAAAAGCACTTTCCCCGACATTCATGAATATCATGTTCACTGTAAATGTTGCAAATGTCAACTTGAGTACAAATCACATCATTTACAATGAAGTACAGTCATGATGATTGCAGTGCACAGGTCGTTTATTTGCATTTGCTTGAATCCAGGCCTTGCTGCTTACACACATAGGTATGACATACTGTAGCTAGGTATATGTCTTTTCTAAAGGATTCTCTCCCAACTTGACTTTCACATACTATTTTAGCTGCTCTTTTAAACTAACAGCCTTCCTTCCAGCTTCTCTCATATTGTCTGATACGAGTAGCAGATAGATATATGGACCAGACCAGATCAGATAGACATATGGACCAGACCAGATCAGATAGACATATGGACCAGATCAGATAGATATATGGACCAGACCAGATCAGATAGATATATGGACCAGACCAGATCAGATAGACATATGGACCAGACCAGATCAGATAGAAATATGGACCAGACCAGATCAGATAGAAATATGGACCAGACCAGATCAGATAGACATATGGACCAGACCAGATCAGATAGATATATGGACCAGACCAGATCAGATAGAAATATGGACCAGACCAGATCAGATAGATATATGGACCAGACCAGATCAGATAGATATATGAACCATACCAGATCAGATAGAAATATGGACCATACCAGATCAGATAGATATATGAACCATACCAGATCAGATAGATATATGGACCATATCAGATCAGATAGATATATGAACCATACCAGATCAGATAGATATATGGACCATATCAGATCAGATAGATATATGAACCATACCAGATCACATAGAAATATGGACCATACCAGATCAGATAGAAATATGAACCATATCAGATAGATATATGAACCATACCAGATCAGATAGATATACTGTATGAACCATACCAGATCAGATAGAAATATGGACCATACCAGATCAGATAGAAATATGAACCATATCAGATAGATATATGAACCATACCAGATCAGATAGAAATATGGACCATACCAGATCAGATAGAAATATGGACCATACCAGATCAGATAGATATAGGAACCATACCAGATCAGAGCCAGATGAATGTGTTATCACAGCTGATAATGTGAGTCTCTCCTCTCCCCTCTCCTCCCAGTCAGTGAGCGTGGGCCAAGCGGGGATACCCTTTTAAGCCCCTCTGCTTGGGGTCGTAGTTGTGTTTTTCTATCCCTGGGATGGCTAACCTGTTCCATGTTAGCACAGTATTAAATCATGGCCATGTCCACAGCATTATCATAACCTTGTTGATCCTGCCCATCCTATGGTTCCAACTTGTTCAAATCCCACAGAGTTACAAGAGACACGCTGTGCATAGCATAACACACACACACATTAGCATAACACATAGCTTTGTGCAGCTTATATTGCACAGTAAATATTTTTCTTTTTCTTAAAATGACATTGTTTTTTAAGGGCTTGTAAGTAAGCATTTCACTGTACACCTGTTGGTTAAGGGCTTGTAAGTAAGCATTTCACTGTGCACCTGTTGGTTAAGGGCTTGTAAGTAAGCATTGCACTGTACACCTGTTGGTTAAGGGCTTGTAAGTAAGCATTTCACTGTGCACCTGTTGGTTAAGGGCTTGTAAGTAAGCATTTCACTGTACACTTGTTGGTTAAGGGCTTGTAAGTAAGCATTTCACTGTACACCTGTTGGTTAAGGGCTTGTAAGTAAGCATTTCACTGTACACCTGTTGGTTAAGGGCTTGTAAGTAAGCATTTCACTGTACACCTGTTGGTTAAGGGCTTGTAAGTAAGCATTTCACTGTGCACCTGTTGTATTTGGTGCATATGACACATTCAATTAGATTTGATTTGATTACAGATATAAGAGGATGAGAAGAACCATGCTGTTTTTATCTCATAGAGTAACTTGACTAAGTAAGCCAGGACCTGTGTATCTCATACTGTGCATATCGGAACTCTATTTTAAGTGCATAATGTAAGTATTAATCAATCAATGAAATGTATTTTATAAAACCCTTTTTACATCAGCAGATGTCACAAAGTGCTATAATGAAACCCAGCCTAAAATCCTAAACAGAAATTATAAACTGGGTGGTTTGAGCCCTGAATGCTGATTGGCTGACAGCCGTGGTATATCAGACTGTATACCACGGGTATGACAAAACATTTATTTTTACTGCTCTAATTATGTTGGTAACCATTTTATAGTAGCAATACGGCACATCGGGGGTTTGTGTTATATGGCCAATATACCACGGCTAAGGGCTGCACTCCATATACCACACCCCCTCGTTCCTTTTTGCTTAAAGTATACAACCGTCTGCAGTCACGGCACAGTGTAGCCACTCAGCAGGTACAGTACCAGAACTGCTACACTGTTGCTTTAGTTTACAAACACCTACTATATCATACTGAGGCATAATGGCTTTATGATTGAGAGTTACGGCAAAGCAGTAAGCATTGTAGCTTGCTTTTACAACTGTGGATTTTAACTAGCGTTAGCATTGCGTGATGTCAGTTTGGGCTTAGGTTAGGACTACAGCATAAAACCTGAATAGAGAAAAGATGGATGATTTAAATGAAGCCCTGCCAACTAGGAGGCCCATTATCACTGAGTGTGTGTTTGACAGCACTACAATGTCTAAGCCAGCTTCCTTTTTACCTTATTTACATCAACCCAGCCTACTGTGGTATGCGGTCATGTCGGGTTGACGAGGCGACTTTAAAGAACGAGGAATGAGAAGCCAGCGGCTTTAGCACTGTTTAGCATCCTACTGGCCAGCTACTGATAAGTTTGAGTTTGAGTTTATTTTATTTTTACAGGGACAGTGCACATTAATCAATGTTTCAGTAAAAGTGCCGTTTTTAGCCAGCCGGCTAATTTTCAACTGCAGTCCCGGTGCAGGTTATTAAAAACAATTACAATATAGACAATAGCAACATAGGACAAGCAAGACATAGCATACAGACAGAGCAGCATAGGACAAGCAAGACATAGCATACAGACAGAGCAACATAGGACAAGCAAGACGTAGCATACAGTCAGAGCAACATAGGACAAGCAAGACATAGCATACAGACAGAGCAACATAGGACAAGCAAGACATAGCATACAGACAAAGCAACATAGGACAAGCAAGACGTAGCATACAGTCAGAGCAACATAGAACAAAAAGCAGCAAGACAAAATTCATAAAAGCAACAAAGTGTTTCCACACCTCATAAGCTACAGACATGGAAAGCGGCAACACACAGCTAGGGATTATGTTCACAAATCTGATTAACCTTTAGCAATGTCTTCAGGCATTTTGTGAAAGTGTGATATGTGGTGCAGGTATGAGTGTCTGATGGCAGTGTATTCCAGACATGGCAAGCTCTCACAGAGAAAATGCAGACCTTGTGGATCTGCTGCCATATGTTTGGGTTTTCTGTTTAACAAAAATACTGAGTGAGGGGGAGCCAGGCCATTTAGGATCTTGAATTCAAGACAGTGAGAATGCTCCAATTCTGTTCCAATTCTCCAAACATTCTTAGAAGGAACAGCTAGTTCCATTGATAGAAATTCATCCTCTAGCCCCTCTTCCTTCTCTTTCCCATCAACATCATACACACACACACACACACACACACACACACACACACACACACACACACACACACACACACACACACACACACACACACACAGAGAGAGAGAGAGAGTCGTGCGAGGCAGAGCTGCAGGTATGCTAACAACATAAACGCTGCATAAAGGGTTTTTCCTGCTGTGGCTGCGGCCCTGAAAAGGTAAAACCTCTGAGGTTTTCAGGGCTTATCTTCCTTTCAACAATAAGAACCTTAATAGGCGCATCAAGTCTGGAACCAACAGGAGCCTGAACAGCTTTTACCCCTAAGCCATAAGACTGCTAAATAGTTAACCAAATAGCTACCTGGACTATCTGCACTATCTGACCCCCCTTTGCACAAACTCTTTTGACTCATCACATATGCTGCTGCTACTATTTATAATCTATCCTGTTTCCTAGGCACTTTACCCCTACCAATATGAACATATCTACCTCAATAACCACATCCCCCTGCACATCAACTCGGTACTGGTACCCCGTGTATATAGCCAAGTTATCGTTACTCATGTTGTATTTATTCCTGTGTTATTATCTTTCTATGATATTTATATTTGTCTCTCTGCATTGTTGGGAAGGGCCCGTAAGTAAGCATTTCACTGTCAGTCTCACCGGTTGTTTACAAAGCATGTGACAAAGACCATTTGATTTGGATATGAGGTAGAGTGCCGTGATATGAGGTACGAAGCATGTGACAAAGACAATTTGATTTGGATATGAGGTAGAGTGCCGTGATATGAGGTACGAAGCATGTGACAAAGACCATTTGATTTGGATATGAGGTACAGTGCCGTGATATGAGGTACGAAGCATGTGACAAAGACCATTTGATTTGGATATGAGGTAGAGTGCCGTGATATGAGGTACGAAGCATGTGACAAAGACCATTTGATTTGGATATGAGGTACAGTGCCGTGATATGAGGTACGAAGCATGTGACAAAGACCATTTGATTTGGATATGAGGTAGAGTGCCGTGATATGAGGTACGAAGCATGTGACAAAGACCATTTGATTTGGATATGAGGTACAGTGCCGTGATATGAGGTACGAAGCATGTGACAAAGACCATTTGATTTGGATATGAGGTACAGTGCCGTGAAAAAGTATTTGCCCCATTTCAGATTTTCTCTATATTTGCTTATTATTGACACTGAATGTCATCAGATCTTCAACCATACCTGATATTAGATATATAAAACCTGAGGGAACTAATAACACAACAAATGTATACTTAATAAGTTTTTATATATATAAACAAAGTTATGCAACACCTTTTCCCTGTGTGAAAAAGTAATTTCAACTTCAACCAAACACTTCCTGTAGTTGTTGATCAGTCTCTCACAACACTGTGGAGGAATTTTGTCCCACTCTTCCATGAAGAACTGCTTTAACTCAGCAACATTTGTAGGTTTTCGAGCATGAAATGCTTGTTTGAGGTCCTAACACAACATCTCAATCGGGTTTAGGTCTGGACTTTGACTAGGCCATTACAAAACTTGACATTTGTTGCTTTTCAGCCATTCTGATGTAGACTTGTTTGTGTGTTTTGAATCACTGTCTTGCTGCATGAAACAACTGCTCTTCAACTTCAACTTACGGACGGATGGCCTGATATTCTCCTGTAGAATTCTCTGATACAGAGCAGAATTCATGGTTTGCTCAATGATGGCAAGTTGTCCTTCAACTTTTTGTCATTTTTCAGCATGTTCCCTCACTCTTTTCCCCCTCTCAATCCCTCTCTCTCTCGCTCGGTTCCTCCACACAAGCACAGACCCTCCGTCTCTCATATCCCAGCAGGGTAAACCACCGCCTCTCTTGACCCCAAGAGACCCCACACTAGTCCTGTTAGTCCTCATCTCTCTATGTAAAGCTTCAGTTGTGGTCCCGTCTCCACTCTCCAAAGTTGTCTACTAATGTGACACACTTAGAGGAGGGTGGAGGGGAGAAGGGGAGTGGAGTTGGAGAGGAGAGGGGAGGCCCAGACCAGAATGCCTGCTATGGGGTTTCCCTCTATCCAGAGGAGCTGGATCTGTGCCAGGCCCCTGCCATAGTCCGTCTCTGCATGTTCCCAGAGTTACTTTACTCACATCCCCTTTATTAAATAACATGCTTGGGCTGCCACTATTCCATTTCACCCCCGTTATTACAGAAGATATTCGCCATTACTGCTGACATTCTGTTTTCCACTAGAGAGAGAGAAGAGGGTGGAGAACAGCTTGTCTCAATTCTGCCATTTGTTTTGGATCACATAGTGTACATCTCCCTCCATAGATATTATTTATACATAATAGACAATTAGTCCTCATGAACTGCTGCTTCTGCTGAACCTCTGCTGAAGACCCAAAAAGTCTGCAAATCACTCCAAACGTTCTGCTTGAAGTTGTTTGATGTGAATGTAGCTCACTGCACGCTGCTCTGTGATTACCCTGTACTTTTCCATCACTTTGTCTTCATCACTTTCACTCCTCCTTTACTTTCCCCTCCAATTTCTCTCTCTCTCTTCTTTTACAACCATCACTGTCTCCTTTTCTGTCTGCTTTTTATTTCATGGCGTGTGTCTTGAGAGTCAATGGCTGAAAGACCCAAAGATCTTTTTGAACTATCCCTCAGAGACCACCAATCAAAGTGGTCAATCAAATCAACAACTCATCAAGTCTACAGCAAAAACCGGCCTGTGAGTGTTTTTAGTAAATATATATATATATATATATATATACAGTGCCTTCAGAAAGTATTCATACCCCTTGATTATTCCACATTTTGTTGTGTTACAGTCTCAATCAAAATGGATTAAATATAATTTATTTTCTCACCCATCTACACACAATACCCCTTAATGACTAAGTGAAAACATGTTTTTAAACATTTTTGCTAATTTATTGAAAATGAAATACAGAAATATCAAATTTCAATATTCAATGTCTGCTTTTTTTTTTTTTTTTTTACAAATCTACCAATAGTTGTCCTTCTTTATGAGGCATTGGAAAACCTCCTTGGTCTTTCTGGTTGAATCTGTGTTTGAAATGCATTGCTCGACTGAGGGACCTTACAGATAATTGTATGTGTGGGGTACAGAGATGAGGTAGTCATTCAAAAATCATGTTAAACACTATTATTACACACAGAGTGAGTCAATGCAACTTATTATGTGACTTATTAAGCACATTTTACTCTTCAACTGTAACGCCGTTCTTCGTTTGTCAAAAGAGAGTCGGACCGAAATGCAGCGTGGTGGTTACTCATGTCTTTAATGAAGAAAAAACGGAACGATACATGAAATAACTAATAAATACAAAAAACAACAAACGGAACGTGAAACCTATTACAGCCTATCTGGTGAACACTACACAGAGACAGGAACAATCACCCACGAAATACAAAGTGAAACCCAGGCTACCTAAATACGGTTCCCAATCAGAGACAACAAGAATCACCTGACGGATTGAGAACCGCCTCAGGCAGCCAAGCCTAAACTAGACACACCCCTAATCAACCACAATCCCAATGCCTACAAAAAACCTAATACGACAACACAATAAACCCATGTCACACCCTGGCCTGAACAAATATATAATGAAAACACAAAATACAATGACCAAGGCGTGACATCAACATATTTAGGATTGCCATAACATGCCATAACATGTTAATACACATGTCACTGAGCTGGTAAAGTAGTTGAAGTTCAAGGTTGGTTACTTTTACAGAAACAAACCTTGTCTAACTTTTGTTAATATGAAGGAAATTGGCCAGGCTATCTTTATGTGTATTTTAGATGATGGGGATATTATCTATATGCATGCAGCAGCAGCATCTACACTTAAACCACTAGATGTTTTTTTCCATTGTGCCCTTAGGTTTATTACTGGTGATGGTTATAGAACTCACTATTGTCTTTTGTATCAAAAAGTGTGTTGGGCCTCTGTAAGTAAGGAGAGAGCAGCATTCTCTTGTGTTTATTTACAAAGCAATCATGCAGAAACTTCCTATGTATCTTATCATCTTTGATTAAATTTTAGACTTACAAATGACCCAAGCCCAGTCACAGGCTTGGATAACACTGGAGGCTCTTTCAGTGTTATCTGTGTTATCCGTGGTCCCCATTGGTCAGTTCAGGGAAATGATCGCAGACCTCTATTTGGATAAATGTGTCTGTTTTTCTTAATATGTTTTGTCATTTTCTATATTGTATGTTGTATAAATGTTGATGAATTTCTGCAGGGCTCATCTGAAAAAGAGACTCTAGTCTCAGTATGACTTCCTGTAAAAAATAAAGCTTTCATAAAAATGTAGAATAATAACAAAGGTGTTGAATACTTTTGAGCTTTTTATTTTTAATTTGTCTGTAAAAAAAAACTATCTAAAAACAATTTTATTTGTGTGTAGGCCAGGGACAAAATCTCTAACACAACAAAATTTTGAAAAAGTCAAAGGGTGTGAATAATTTCTGAAGGCACTTCATAATTATGTTTCTCTTAGTTTTTGAGTAAAACATGACAGTAAAATCACCAGGAATTCAGCAGAATAAAAAGAACAAAAATGTTGTATTCCCTCAAAAAAAATATATATATATGTTATCATGTCTCAATGTAATCAATATATGAAAGTATTGTTATTTCCAAGAGGTGCTGAGTAATTCCTGCCTTTTTGAGGTTGGCTCAGTTTCACTTTTTTTTATTTTGGTAGTTTTTTAAAACAAATTTTAACCTACAGATCAAGTCGAAAGTTTACATACACTTAGGTTGGAGTCATTAAAACTTGTTTTTCAACCACTCCAAAGATGTCTTGTTAACAAACTATAGTTTTGGTAAGTCGGTCATGACATCTACTTTGTGCATGACACAAGTCATTTTTCCAACAATTTTTTACAGACAGATTATTTCACTTATAATTCACTGTGTCACAATTACAGTGGGTCAGAAGTTCACATACACTAAGTTGACTGTGCCTTTGAACAGCTTGGAAAATTCGAGAATATTCCGTCGTGGCTTTAGAAGCTTCTGATAGGCTAATTGACATAATTTGAGTCTACTTTCAAACTCAATGCCTCTTTGCTTGACATCATGGGAAAATCCAAAGAAAATCAGCCAAGACCTCAGAAAGAAATGTGTAGACCTCCACAAGTCTGGTTCATCCTTGGGAGCAATTTCCAAACGCCTGAAAGTACCAAGCTCATCTGTACAAACAATAGTACGCAAGTATAAACACCATGGGACCACGCAGCCGTCATACACCTCAGGAAAGAGAAAGTGCAAATCAATGCCAGAACAACAGCAAAGGACCTTGTGAAGATGCTGGAGGAAACAGGTACAAAAATATCTAGCCACTCAGCAAGGAAGAAGCCACTGCTCCAAAACCGCCATAAAAAAATCCAGACTACGGTTTGCAACTGCAAATGGGGACAAAGATTGTACTTTTTGAAGAAATGTCCTCTGGTCTGATGAAACAAAAATAGAACTGTTTGGCCATAATGACCATCGTAATGTTTGGAGGAAAAAGGGGGAGGCTTGCAAGCCGAAGGACACTTTGCTGAAAGAAGGACTGGTGCACTTCACAAAATAGATTGTATCCCGACGTAGGAAAATTATGTGGAAATATTAAGCAACATTTCAAGACATCAGTCAGGAAGTTAAAGCTTGGTCACAAATGGGTCTTCCAATTGGATGACCCCAAGCATAATTCCAAAGTTGTGGGAAAATGGCTTAAGGACAACAAAGTCAAGGTATTGGAGTGGCCATCACAAAGCCCTGACCTCAATCCCAGAGACAATTTGTGGGCAGAACTGAAAAAGCGTGTGCGAGCAAGGAGGCCTACAAACCTGACTCAGTTACACCAGCGCTGTCAGGAGGAATGGGCCAAAATTCACCCAATTTATTGTGGATGTTTGTGGAAGGCTGCCCGAATTGTTTGACCCAAGTTAAACAATTTAAGGGCAATGCTACCAAATACTAATTGAGTGTATGTAAACTTCTGACCCACTGGGAAATAAATAATTCTCTCTACTATTATTCTGACATTTCACATTCTTAAAATAAGGTGGTGATCCTAACTGATGTAAGACAAGGAATTCATGCTAGGATTAAATGTCACAAATTGTGAAAAACTGAGTTTAAATATATTTGGCTAAGGTGTATGTAAACTTCCGACTTCAACTGTACCTCACAAAGCAACAGCTGCTCTCTCTATATCACCTCACAATCGCCCACTGTTCTCTCTTCAGTAGAAGAAACAGACCAGACAAGTAGATGTGCATTGGATTATGGTAATCGTAGTTAAGAACCACATGTTATGCTCTAAACTGTGTAGAATATTGGCCTGTTGAAAACTACAACTCCCTACTACATCACACAGTTTAGGCTGGATCTGATTTATCTCCAGAGAAATTTGTCTTGTTAAACTCACAGAAACAATGGAACAAAATGGATTTCAAATAATATCACAAAATTGCAAACATTTCTGTTAATCGCTCAGTACTACTTTTTGGGCTTAGATGTGATGAATTTGAAGTCTACAAATTATTATATTTATGTTCTAGCCCCCGACCATCCCAACAATTGGCCCGACAATCGGCCGCCGCTGAATCTAGATGCCTATCCCTGGTCTACAGCGTCTCCTCTGAATTCTAATTCTTCTAGACCCCTGCTGGGCCCCTATTCATAAAGCATCTCAGAGGACTGCTGATCTAGGAACATTTTTCTTTCAGATCACAATAAAGAAATCTATGTAAACAAGGGCATAAGATCCTAGATCAGGCCTCATGCTCTAAGACACTTTATGAATACAGGCCCTGCCGGTTTTCAGCTCAGTCCCCAGGTCTAATGGCATAGAACAGTGATGGATGGAATGTACCTACACCATAAGATAGAGATGCTCAGTATCACTCGCAGTCAATCTGTCTTGAAATGATCTCCCTGTATTAGTATTGAGTCATGTAGGGCCTCCGCCAGCCTATCTCCCAGGAGGCAGGAGCTCCTCGGTTTAAATTATGGGTGTAGGAGACAGAAAGACGTTGAAAGCTAAAAACAGCAAAATAACAGCTAGTGTCTCTGGTCCTGGAGAGATAGCCTAGTCCCTGATCTGTTTCTGTCAGTGACAATAAGTTGACAAGGCAGGACAAACAGATTCAAATCAAATCAAATGTATTTATATAGCCCTTTGTACATCAGCTGATATCTCAAAGTGCTGTACAGAAACCCAGCCTAAAACCCCAAACAGCAAGCAATGCAGGTGTAGAAGCACGGTGGTTAGGAAAAACTCCCTAGAAAGGCCAAAACCTAGGAAGAAACCTAGAGAGGAACCAGGCTATGTGGGGTGGCCAGTCCTCTTCTGGCTGTGCCGGGTAGAGATTATAACAGAACATGGCCAAGATGTTCAAATGTTCATAAATGACCAGCATGGTCGAATAATAATAAGGCAGAACAGTTGAAACTGGAGCAGGAGCACGGCCAGGTGGACTGGGACAGCAAGGAGTCATCATGTCAGGTAGTCCTGGGGCATGGTCCTAGGGCTCAGGTCCTCCGAGAGAGAGAAAGAAAGAGAATTAGAGAGAGCATATGTGGGGTGGCCAGTCCTCTTCCGGCTGTGCTGTGTGGAGATTATAACAGAACATGGCCAAGATGTTCAAATGTTCATAAATGACCAGCATGGTCGAATAATAATAAGGCAGAACAGTTGAAACTGGAGCAGCAGCACGGCCAGGTGGACTGGGGACAGCAAGGAGTCATCATGTCAGGTAGTCCTGGGGCATGGTCCTAGGGCTCAGGTCCTCCGAGAGAGAGAAGGAGAGAATTAGAGAACGCACACTTAGATTCACACAGGACACCGAATTGGACAGGAGAAGTACTCCAGATATAACAAACTGACCCCAGCCCCCTGACACATAAACTACTGCAGCATAAATACTGGAGGCTGAGACAGGAGGGGTCAGGAGACACTGTGGCCCCATCCGAGGACACCCCCGGACAGGGCCAAACAGGAAGGATATAACCCCACCCACTTTGCCAAAGCACAGCCCCCACACCACTAGAGGGATATCTTCAACCACCAACTTACCATCCTGAGACAAAGCTGAGCATAGCCCGCAAAGATCTCCGCCATGGCACAACCCAAGGGGGGGCGCCAACCCAGACAGGATGACCACATCAGTGAATCAACCCACTCAGGTGACGCACCCCTTCCAGGGACGGCATGAGAGAGCCTCAGTAAGCCAGTGACTCAGCCCCTGTAATAGGGTTAGAGGCAGAGAATCCCAGTGGAACGAGGGGAACCGGCCAGGCAGAGACAGCAAGGGTGGTTCGTTGCTCCAGAGCCTTTCCGGTCACCTTAATCTAGGATAGGCTAGTGGAGAGACATACAGGAACAGCAACCATGCCTGTATCCCAAATTATATCCTATTCACTATGTAGTGCACTACTTTTGATCAGGGCACATACCATAGAAATTCCTTGAAATAGGGAGTGTAAAAGTATTAGCCTCTTGCTCTTAGACCTGCACTTAGTAGAAACAACATGGGCCAGGGAGATGCAGCCTAGTGAAACCCACAGAGCCATGTCTCCCCACTCTCACTCCACCAACCTGGGCCAGGGATGAGGTGATCCACACGCGGAGGAAGGTGGGGCGGTGGGGGTGGTGGATGGGGATACAGCCCAGGCAGTGGGGAATATTATTTTTTTAAGTAGTCTAGAGCCTGGGCTGAGAAAGTGCGAGAGGGCGAAAAGCGCTGAAGTAAGCTCTGGTGTCGGTGGCGGCCTTCACATCCCAGACTCCCTTACTGCTGGCTAGGCGCAGCACCCAAGGCCAAGACGAGCTGGAAGCTTAATTACAGCTGACTCGTTACAGCACCGTGATTTATTTCTGCTTTTCACACCCCTTCAGAAGAGTGTGTGGGAACTTACACACCGCGGGTCTGCTGTGGTGTAGGAAGTGTTGTGTATGTGTGTATGTGTGGCTCTGGGGTCATGTGGGGAGAGCTGCTGTGCTGCTGCTGTGGGGATGTAATCATGCATTAGTCTTGTTTTCCTGCAGCCCCAGCTGTGTGATGTGACAGATAGTTTTTTATTTTTTCCCACCCCTGATGTGTGAGTGTGACAGGGCACAGACTCGCTGTTCAGTTTAGCGCAGCCTAACGTTTCTTTGCTCCGCTTCTGCAGGGGGGAAGAATCTGTCTGTCTGGGCAATGACATCAGGGATCTGGAAAGGGAGGGAGTGTGACAACTCTGAGGGTGGACAGGTGGAGCCAGGAGTGAGGTGGGGTTAACATGAGAACCCCCACTGAGGAGCTGATCTCCATCACAGAATGAGGGATAGACAGGGGGAGAGAGAGAGAGAGAGAGAGAGAGAGAGAGAGAGAGAGAGAGAGAGTGAGAAGAGGAGTCTTTACAAAGGATGAGAAAATATTTTCCACTTTTAGTCTGTGTGCATGTCTAAAAATAGCCTCCTCCCTCTCTGTCTTCCACTGCCCACTGGAGCACGCTTGTTAAAGTCTGTTCTGCTTGCTGAGAGAGGTTGGTTTATTGATGGAGAGAATGAGAGGAGGAGGGTAGAAACACTAGAGGTGAAGTTTAGGAAAGACACTAACAAATAGAGGAGAGTGAGAGAGAGAGAGAGAGAGAGAGAGAGAGAGGCAGAGACACAGAGAGAGAGAGAGAGACAGAGAGACAGAGAGGAGAGAGACAGAGAGAGAGAGACAGAGAGACAGAGAGGAGAGAGACAGAGAGAGCGAGAGCAGACAGAGCTCTGGGGAAAAGCAGCCGGGGGAGAGAGAGAGAGGAAGCTCTCAGAGAGTGTATAAAGCTTTCCTCCCCTTTCTCAGTCTGTCCATCTGTCTGTCTGTGTGTCTGCTTAGGGGATCAGACATACAGCCATGCTATCAACTGTTCCCTCACTCAGCCATCAGCATCCAGGCAGCCAAGGAGCCAGTTGGGCTCAGCACACCACCATTGCACACCTATTTGGCCCCAAGGCTTTTTTGCGAGCCTTGCTGCAGCAATGAAACTAACCTAGTGCTTAGAAATTTGCAATAACATACAAGATTTTACAGGGCTCAGTGGCAAGGCCCTTCTCTGAGAGGTTCACCACACATGCAGACCGTGAATCACATCATACACAACGACAGTCACCCTATTATTAAAATGCCTGCCTGCCTGCCTCCTCCCTTTTCTAGTCTCATGGACTGATTGTCATAGCTAGCTACTGTACCAGTAGGTACAGTAGCTAGCTAGAGAGGAATGGACTCAGAGAGAGAGAGAGAGAGAGAGAGAGAGAGAGAGAGAGAGAGAGAGAGAGAGAGAGAGGGGGGGGGGGGGGGTGGACTCTTAAAATAGCAGGATTCCCTGGGACGTCGAGATCTTCCACCCCTGTAATTCAAAAGAATCCCTGTCTGTCCCTTCAATCTCTTTGTCATCTACAGCTACCCATGGAATAGAATGAAGTAGAATAGAATAGAGCATATTACAAACTAGTATAATAGAGCAGAATAGAATAGAATAGCAATAATTGGCCATCAACAATGGTAAGAATGCAGGTTTAGCACCAATCAAACATTGTTGATGGTATAAGATGTAAGAGCTCTCTAAACTGAGGGCCCTTTCTGAGAGCTGGGTCTCGCCCAGTGTCATATCTCTCTTCAACATGGACCAAACTGGAGCACATCTGGTTTAGGGCCAGCAGTAGAGGTGATGAACCCTGTTGCTGCTGCTGAGCACCTACTGTAAAACAGCCTCTGAATGACCTACAGTACAGACCGAAGTTGCCCCTAGACACTGATCTTGGGCCAGTTTTCCACACTAATGGTCAGAGTAAGGATTGGGGGAGGGGAGGCTAACTTCACCCTATTTGGGTTGAACATTCCTGCTACAACCGGAGCTATACTAAAGACACCCTCCCCACTCTTCTCCTCACCTCCATTCCTCCCTGCCGCGCTTCGCTCTCTCACTCCCTCTATACACGCCGAGATTGCCAGCAATTACATTTGTTCAGACGTTTGCTCAGACGACTTAAAGAGCGAGTGCATCGCCTGCCAAGGACACGATTACAGGGGCTCAATTACTCCCCGGTATAGCTGATAAATGACTTACGGGCCCTTTAAACTTCGAACTTCACCACATCAGCGAAATCACACTACTATGCTGGCTCTGGCTCCGGCTCCGGCTCCGGCTCCGGCTCCGGCTCCGGCTCTGGCTCTGGCTCTGGCTCTGGCTCTGGCTCTGGCTCTGGCTCTGGCTCTGGCTCTGGCTCTGGCTCTGGCTCTGGCTCTGGCTCTGGCTCTGGCTCTGGCTCTGGCTCTGGCCTGGCTCTGGCTCTGGCTCTGGCTCTGGCTTTGGCCTGGCTCTGGCTCTGGCCTGGCTCTGGCTCTGGCTCTGGCTCTGGCCTGGCAAACTAGTTTGTTCTTTATTTTTTATTACATTTTTTGTACAATGGAACATCAGCTGGGGACTATGAGGAGGGATAGAGGGATTGCGTCACTGATGAGAAGGAGAGTTTATGTAAGCCTGTAGTCGAGTAATAGCAGAAGCAGCATGAGGCGCAAGGCCAAGTGCAGCCCAGTGCTGACTGACTGACTGAGCCCCAACATTCTGACCAACCAGGCTAGACGCCATTCATAAATTTGCCCTTAGTCAGGAGACAGGCACATACACGGGCCGCTGGAGTGCGGGGTGTGTGGAGTGTTCCGTCTCGTAGGCATGATAAATATGGACCGTATAGCTATCACCCACTGCCTCTCTTTAGGAAACATGGTTCCTTGCCTCACCATACAAAAGGTAGGTATTCCTGCCTTTGATTGGACCTTACCGTGTCCTTGGGTGGATTTTTCCTTCTCCATCCCTTCAGTTGAGATTCTATCTGGGAAGCTTTTAAGGGCCAATGGGGAGATGTGGAATTTTCATCCTCCAAGGTGGTTCGACCCTTTTACAGTTTCCAACTGCTTACACACATTTTTAAAACTGTCTCTTTTTTTCAAAACTCTACACACAATTCCCAAAACTGCACACACAAAATGCAAAATGCCTCACATCTCCTTCAAAATGTAACACTGCATTGAAAATGCCATAAACACATGTCAGAATGAAGCATTTGCATCAAATGGCAAACACTGCTTTCATAATAGTACATTTCTGGATATACCATGTAAACACTGTTGTTCTAAATCTAAAGCTCTTTGGTCTTTCATAGGCTTATATCTACATTTCAATAAAATGTTCTACAGTGAAAGTAATCTGCTGAGAGGGGTAACAAGTACCCTGTAAACACCAATGCAATGTAGAAACAGAAAATACATTACATTACTGTTGTATACAGTAGCATACAACAAATCCATAAACATATGTAAACCAAAAGTATATTCTTTAGAATACAGTAAAGAACACAATTGTGTGTGGGGGGTCTCAGCGGGGGCAGTCCAGGAATTGGTGGGGGGGGGGGGGGGGTCACCAGTGCTAAGCTACTCTTCATCTCTTCTCCGGCCTGTGTCTGGGCACAATACTTCATCCACATCACAAGATACGTTTTCTCTTTCCAAACATCGAGGGAAGTATCTCCTAGCGTGGCGTATCCAACCTTGGACAGAGGCAACCTCTATGTCCCCACATGCGTCCTCCATTGCCTGGAGAAACGGCACGCGGGCATAGGGTTGGCGATCATACACTTTCCAGCTCCAGGCTGAGGATAATTCCTCTATGGGATTTAGAAAAGGTGAATATAGGGGTAGG
>NC_088233.1:22851381-22871381 GCF_036934945.1 Oncorhynchus masou masou | reverse complement strand
TTCACAAAAGCCAGATAACCAAATAAATAAAATCATTAACTTTGAAGAGCTTCGGATGTTTTCAATGAGGAGACTCTCAGTTACATAGCAAATGTGCAGTTTTTCAAAAAAATATTATTTGTGTAGGACAAATCGCTCCGTTTTGTTCACGTTTGGCTATGAAAAAACCCTGTATAAAGTTATAGCCTGAAGCTCATTAGCATAATGTAACGTTAACGATTTCTGAAAATCGCAAATAAAATGAAAATAATGCATCTGCTCTCAAGCTTAGCCTTTTCTTAACAACACTGTCATCTCAGATTTTCAAAATATGCTTTTGAACCATAGAAATTGACTAATTTGTGTAAGAGTATGCAAAGCTAGCAATGCATTTTGAATAACATGTAGCACGCAACATTTTCACAAAAACCAGATAACCAAATAAATAAAATCATTTACCTTTGAAGAGCTTCTGATGTTTTCAATGAGGAGACTCTCAGTTACACACCAAATGCGCAGTGTTTCCTGAAAGCGTCTGTGTGTAGGAGAAATCGTTCTGTTTTCTACATTGCGCCTGGCTACTGAAACGAACCGAAAATGCAGTCACCTACAACGTAAAACTTTTTCCGGATTAACTACATAATATCGACCGAAACATGGCAAACGTTGTTTGGAATCAGTCCTCAAGGTGTTTTTTCACATATCTCTTCATTGACATGCAGTTCGTGGAAGCTTGCTTTCCTCTCTGTATTCCTTGGAAAAATACTGGCAGGTGACTTTTGCGCACCAATTTCGGCGCAGGACACCGGGCGGACACGTGGTAAATGTGGTCTCTTATGGTCAATCTTCCAATGATCTGCCTACAAATACGTCACAATGCTGCAGACACCTTGGGGAAACGACAGAAAGGGCAGACTCATTCCTCTTGCGTTCACAGCCATATAAGGAGATCATGACAAACAGAGCCTCAAAAATCCTTGTCATTTCCTGGATGCCATCTCATCTTGGTTTTGCCTGAAGCTCACGTTAAAGGGCACGCACAGAGAAGATCTTTGTATTTCTGGACACGTCAAAGTGTTTTCTTTCGAACAGTAGCAATTATATGCATAGTCGAGCATCTTTTTGTGACAAAATATCTTGTTTAAAACGGAACGTTTTTCATCCAAAAATGAAATTGCGCCCCTAGAGTTCCAACAGGTTAAAGTTTCCTCTCTCTCTCTCTCTCTCTCTGTGTATCTCTCTCTCTCTGTATCTCTCTCTTTCTCTATCTCTCTCTGTATCTCTCTCTCTCTCTGTGTATCTCTCTGTATCTTTCTTTCTCTCTCTTGCTCTCTCTCTCTCTGTATCTCTCTCTCTCTCTCTCTCTCTCTCTCTCTCTCTCTGTATCTCTCTGTATCTTTCTTTCTTTCTCTCTCTTGCTCTCTGTCTCTCTCTCTCTGTATGTCTCTCTCTCTCCCCCATCTCTCTCTCTCTCTCTCTCTCTCTCTCCCATCTCTCTCTCTCTCCCCCATCTCTCTCTCTCTCTCTCTCTCTCTCTCTCTCTCTCTCTCTCTCTCTCCTGATAGATTAGTTCCTTAGATCACCCATCATGTGTTTATTGGATGCTCTGTCCAGCAGGCAGATAATTGGCCTGCATATTTGCCTGGCTCTCAGAGTGCAGAGCCCAGCAGAGCTCTGATTACTTCTGACAGGGACAACAGGAGTTAAGACTGCCAAATAGAGGCCTTCTGAGTACCTCATCCACTATCTGCTACAGGCACCAGTGGAGAGAGAGACAGAGAGAGAGGGGAGGGATGAAGAGAGAAAGAGAAGGAGGGAGGGGAGAGAGAGAGAGCGCATGGGAGAAAGAGCAGGAGGGAGAAAGAGGGGAGGGGAGAGAGAGAGCGAGAGAGAGCATTTAGAGGGCTTCAGTCCTGAAGCTCTGGATTGAGACCTGGTGGATTAATGGGCTTCCTCTCTTCTCAAGTCTGGGATGCAACGTGTGCCAATACAAATGCCCGGGGCACGCGATGCAGAGTGGCATGACGGCTGGCAGTCAGTGAGGGCGAAGGCAGGCATTCTGGGTATTTCTGTACTGTAGCTGAGGGATGTGGGGCTAGCCTGCTACAACAGGAGCTATACTAAAGACACCGTCTCCACTCCCCTCCTCCCAGAGCCATTTATGTCGTCAATGACAGCATTAATGACACCAATGAAGCTGGCAAGACAGCACAAACACATCTGGCTAGCGTGGGGCTGGTCGTATGGCTGGGGCGCGGTGCAGTGTGGTGCGCTCCAGTGAGGGCCCACAGAGGCACCACACACCCTGGCTTGTCCCTGCATCTGGGCCATTAATGGACTGTGACAGGGCTTCCGATCTCAGCAGGCCTGGCCGAATGGTTTGTCCATCAGAGGCTGCTCAGAGGTGCAACAGTAGCACACTCCACACGTACACAGGTTGACACATAAATAACAGTCACATTCCTCACCTCCTTTTTTGTATAAAAGGGAAAGTGGACTAACACCGTTAACCGCATTGATTTTGTACTTACTACTTGTTTATACATGCATGTATTTACTATTGCATGAAGTGTTGAAGAACACCTGCTACCCACTGTAACCTAATCTAGGAGTGTGTCCCAACAGTTTAATGTGGCCTCCTCTCCTTTCCTTCCATTTGGAAGGACCTGAAAGAACTGGGCATGATAGAAAATCCCTTGATAGTCTTCTGCTTTTATCTGTCCATCTTTTCATATCAGTGCAGTCAGTAAAGGAGGCAAGAAGAGGGAGCCATTATAGACTGTGTAGATAAACCCCAGCAGTTTTTTTCTTTGTTCTATTCTACCACTTTTCAGCTTTTATTTCCTGGTTTATGGAGCCCCTCCCTCTGCTCCAGCCTACAGCTTCCTTCTCTGTGGTGACTCATATACTGTCTCCACCTCTTCAATGAACTCAATGACGCCTCAGCTCCAGTGGTTTAATGTTTGTTTAAACGCTCTAAGCGTGTTCTATAAATGTTAGGTTTCATGCTCTCTGCATAGTGGCTCTCCCATATGCCAGTACAATTTTCTCCTGCTTTTCTCTCTGTCAACTCCCAGCCCTAGAAGACAGAGTTTATAGGGCACAATCAAACTGGAAAAGCAGTGCCTCAAACTCAAGCTAGAAGTCCCTCGTCTACTCTAGATACTCTAAGTGTGCGTGTGCATGTATGTGTGCGTGTATGTTTGTGTATGCGAGCGAGCATGTGTACGTACACACTTTGCTGCCTATGCAATAACTCATGTCAGTGAGTGTGTGTGCATACTGTACATGTGCCCGTGTCAGTATGCAACATGCGTGCGTGTGTCAATAAGTTCAGAGGGATAGACTGGGTTGTGAGTGGAAAATGCTCAGGCTTCGCAGTAGGTTAGTTGTAGAACCTAGAACCACATCTCTAGCCAGCTGCTTTGACACATACAAGACTGTCACCAGCGACTATAGTAGTGGAGAAACCCAGTGGATGTCATACGGATGTCAAGTGCCATAATGCATCCATAGACTTTGTGTTGAAATTGACAGGGATTTCATAAAGTTCTGCTTCTCCACTTGCAGCATGCTTCTAGTGTATCTAAAGCACTTTTACACTCTTAGGAGTTTGGGTCCCTGGTGTGGTATCGTATGAAAATCACTGGACTAAATCACTCACACTCATTCATTCTATCTCCACTCCGGTCAAATTGTTGACATATCACAGAAAAGTTTTCTTTGTCAAGGTTTACATAAATACTCTATTAAGTGCCTCTTGAAAGGCAACATTTTCCATATGTTCCAGGTTATGCGAAAAACGTTGTCCAAAGTACACAGCCCTTTACCCGGCTTGATCTTTGGCTTGGCCCTGCTGCCCACCTCACACGCAGGCTCCAGAAGCCAGAGGGGCAGGGTCCCGGCAGACAGACTCACAGAAGACCACTTTCTCTGATTTTCTACACTCCCTCCACCTCCAGGCCCCCAGCACTGGTCTCTACTGTTCCTCACCAGGACTGTCCACACAGAGGGGGAACAGATTGGGAATAGAAGCAGCCTCTGCCAGGGGGTTGAGGCTTTGGTCTGGTCTCCTGCCTCCAGCCAGCCACTGACCGATAATAAGAGCTCCTGTTCATCATGGCATATAGGGAATGTACTGCCTGCTGAGAGAGGGTGGGCAGGAATGGAATTCAACCCGGGTTGACTGAGTTTGTCAATCACTAATTAGGTTAGTTACTGTATAAATTGCAGGTAGGATTCCATTAGCTAGTTTTCTGTTATTCTGTTAGGAAGCTAATTCAGTTTTCTCTTAGCTAGTAGGATTTCATTAGCTTGCTACAGGTAACTGACAAAATAAAGGAAACACTTCAGTAAATGAGGGATACAAATTATATTGAAAGCAGGTGCTTCCACACAGGTGTTGTTCCTGAGCAATTCCTAAGCAATTTACATCCCATCATGCTTAGGGTCATGTATAAAAATGTTGTCCGGCCCAGTTAATTAACCTTTTTTTTGTCTACTATGACTATGCCCCTATAGGATGACAATGGCCCCATCCACAGGGCAAGAGTGGTCACTGAATGGTTTGACGATCATGAAAACGATGTAAACCTAATTGTGTCGCATCCTTGCATCCCTCCAATACAGTTCCAGACACTTGTAAAATCTATGCCAAGGCGCATTGAATACTCTATTGAGACACTTTATGTTGGTGTTTCCTTTATTTTGGCAGTTACCTGTAGCTATAGTTTGGTTAGCGGTTAGCTAGCGGATAGCTTATTAATAATTCCGTCAGCTCTTAGCTAACTGTTTATTCAGTAGAGGTGTTGTTGTCTCCACCGGGCTCGTTTAGATCTAGAATGGAACTGAAGGTGTGTGTCAGTGTGTCTGAATCAGTGCAGGTGTTGTCATAGCCAAACCTTTTAAACTACACATAACCGTTCCCCCAGACTACAGCTGAATAACTGGTGGTGTTGTGTCCCTGTCTGGTCTGATCCTACTGGTGAGCTGACTGGATGGATCTCTGAATAATGTCTCAGTATTACTACTGACCCTGTCTGTCCAGTGGAAGCGAAGGGACTGGATCAATACCTGAGTTGTGTGGTGTAAAGGGCTGCTAGGGCCCCTAATGCCACACAACAGTTCTGGGATCAGTGCTGGTTCTGTTCTAGGCACTGTTGGTCAGTGCTGCACGCTTCCCTACTGGGGCTAGGGCTGAGGCCTCGATGAATGGCTCCTTGCAGTGGCCGTACAGAGCGTCATTCTTCTCCAAGCCTCCTCTGGGGCTGACATCTGAAGGGGGAAGCCTGGGGAGCTGTGTTTTTCTATCCCACCATTAAAGGAATGATGGATGTATAGGGTGCTGTATTAATGCGTTTAAAGAAGAAAATAAGTTAGTGTCCAGTGATTAAGGGGTACGGGAAGGGACAGAGGAACTAACAACAAGGACAATAGTTAAAATATAGGGGCCTTCGAAGGCATTCTCGCTCTCCACCCCTGTCTCTCTCTCTCTTTCTCTCTTTCTCACTTTCTCCTTCTCTCCTTCTTTCCCTATATCTGTCTTTTGCTCTCTCTCACCCCTCACTCTTTCTCTTTCTCAACTCCCACTTCTCTCTCTCCTCTCTCTCTCTCTCTCTCTCTCTCTCTCTCTCTCTCACACACACACACACACACACACACACACACACACACACACACACACACACACACACACACACACACACACACACACACACACACACACACACACACACACACACACACACACACACACACACACACACACACACACACACACACACACACACACCTCTGAGATGAGCTAGTGGTGGAGTGAAGGAAAAACATCCAGCACAGAGAGTAATGCCAGCCCCATAATTTCCCCAGGAATCTTAAATACCCCTGCCCCCCATTAGCCCACGCGGGGACGGGCCTCTTCACAAATACTCCACTCAATGGGAGCCCACAATTGCCAGGCGCCCCTGTCTCCCCTGTTGTCATCAGGCCAAGATGGGACAAAGCATTCCAGGAATAGCACCCCACAATAACCACCATCCCCTCCTCCTGCACCCCCCCCCCACACACACACACACACACACACACTCACACAGGGGCCCCTGACTCTGCACCCCATCTCCTGTGCGCCCGCATCTGACTGTAACCATTTTATTTATTTTTTATTTCACCTTTATTTAACCAGGTAGGCAAGTTGAGAACAAGTTATCATTTACAATTGCGACCTGGCCAAGATAAAGCAAAGCAGTTCGACACATACAACGACACAGAGTTACACATGGAGTAAAACAAACATACAGTCAATAATACAGTATAAACAAGTCTATATACGATGTGAGCAAATGAGGTGAGATAAGGGAGGTAAAGGCAAAAAAAGGCCATGGTGGCAAAGTAAATACAATTTGCAATGGAAGAATGTGCAAAGTAGAAATAAAAATAATGGGGTGCAAAGGAGCAAAATAAATAAATAAATGAAATACAGTAGTGAAAGAGGTAGTTGTTTGGGCTAAATTATAGGTGGGCTATGTACAGGTGCAGTAATCTGTGAGCTGCTCTGACAGTTGGTGCTTAAAGCTAGTGAGGGAGATAAGTGTTTCCAGTTTCAGAGATTTTTGTTGTTCGTTCCAGTCATTGGCAGCAGAGAACTGGAAGGAGAGGCAGCCAAAGAAAGAATTGGTTTTGGGGGTGACTAGAGAGATATACCTGCTGGAGCGTGTGCTACAGGTGGGAGATGCTATGGTGACCAGCGAGCTGAGATAAGGGGGGACTTTACCTAGCAGGGTCTTGTAGATGACATGGAGCCAGTGGGTTTGGCGACGAGTATGAAGCGAGGGCCAGCCAACGAGAGCGTACAGGTCGCAATGGTGGGTAGTATATGGGGCTTTGGTGACAAAACAGATTGCACTGTGATAGACTGCATCCAATTTGTTGAGTAGGGTATTGGAGGCTATTTTGTAAATGACATCGCCAAAGTCGAGGATTGGTAGGATGGTCAGTTTTACAAGGGTATGTTTGGCAGCATGAGTGAAGGATGCTTTGTTGCGAAATAGGAAGCCAATTCTAGATTTAACTTTGGATTGGAGATATTTGATATGGGTCTGGAAGGAGAGTTTACAGTCTAACCAGACACCTAAGTATTTGTAGTTGTCCACGTATTCTAAGTCAGAGCCGTCCAGAGTAGTGATGTTGGACAGGCGGGCAGGTGCGGGTAGCGATCGGTTGAAGAGCATGCATTTAGTTTTACTTGTATTTAAGAGCAATTGGAGGCCATGGAAGGAGAGTTGTATGGCATTGAAGCTTGCCTGGAGGGTTGTTAACACAGTGTCCAAAGAGGGGCCAGAAGTATACAGAATGGTGTTGTCTGCGTAGAGGTGGATCAGAGACTCACCAGCAGCAAGAGCGACCTCATTGACGTATACAGAGATGAGAGTCGGTCCAAGAATTGAACCCTGTGGCACCCCCATAAAGACTGTCAGAGGTCCGGACAGCAGACCCTCCGATTTGACACACTGAACTCTATCAGAGAAGTAGTTGGTGAACCAGGTGAGGCAATCATTTGAGAAACCAAGGCTGTCGAGTCTGCCGATGAGGATGTTGTGATTGACAGAGTCGAAAGCCTTGGCCAGATCAATGAACACGGCTGCACAGTAATGTTTCTTATCGATGGCGGTTAAGATATCGTTTAGGACCTTGAGCGTGGCTGAGGTGCACCCATGACCAGCTCTGAAACAAGATTGCATAGCAGAGAAGGTATGGTGAGATTCGAAATGGTCGGTAATCTGTTTGTTGACTTGGCTTTCGAAGACCTTAGAAAGGCATGGTAGGAGGGGAGGGTTGATGGGGGTTCTCATGGAGCAACAGCTTTTTCACAGGAAGCTAATGAAACTAATTTACCCATGGAGCATCTCTATAACTCTTTTTACCTGTGACCCCTACTCCTCTTTCGTCCCTTGCCTGGAGGTGTTGACTACAGACTGTGGTCTCTAACAGATGGAAAGAAAGACAGAATACTCACATCCCCAACACTCAAGACAACACTGACACCCTTCACATACTTCCGCCTGTCTATTGCAGCGCTGACACAGGTCAGATCCCAAGCACCCACCACTGGAAAGCAGGAATGAGTGGCTGTTGATCTGCAGTGCCTCTAAAGAGAGGAATGTACAGTATATATACACCTACTCCATTCCTGGAATTTTCTTTATTTGACTATTTTCTACATTGTAGAATAATAATGAAGACATCACAAAACTATGAAATAACACATATGGAATCATGTAGTAACCAAAAAAGTGTTAAACAAATCAAAATATATTTTAGATTTTAGATTATTTAAAGTAGTCCCCCATTGCCTTGATGACAGCTTTGCACACTCATGGCATTCTCTCAACCAGCTTCATGAGGTAGTCACCTGTAATGCATTTAAATTAATAGGTGTGCCGTGAAGGAAAAGCAGCCAACAAGTGCTCAGCATATGTGGGAACTCCTTCAAGACTGTTGGAAAAGCATTCCAGGTGAAGCTGGTTGAGAGAATGCCAAGAGTTTGCAAATCTGTCATCAAGGAGAAATGGTGGCTACTTTGAAGAACATCAAATATAAAATCTATTTTTATTTTTCAACACTTTTTTGGTTACTACATGATTCCATATGTGTTATTTTATAGTTCTGATGTCTTCACTATTATTCCACAATGTAGAAAATACTACAAATAAAGAAAAACCCTTGAATGAGTAGGTGTGTCCAAACTTTTTACTGGTACTGTGTATATATATTACACTTTTTTATAAAGCCATTCTGAGGCTGGAGAGGGGCGGGAGGGGAGTGGGGCAGAGGGAAGGAAGGAGGAGGGATGAATAGGGTCCTGTGCTCGGCCCCGTGGCGGACTGAACCCCTCTGTTTGGGCTTTTTTCTGCGCGGGCACACAGGGCTGCCTGTGAGGAGCAGGTCGGAAGCAGGAAGTGGCCGTGTAAGGCAATCCACTAGCCACTGCAACAGAGACCCTTTTTAACCAGGGAGAGGAGCGAACGCACCCCTCGGTCCCGTCTCCCGTTGTTCCTCATGCCGTACAGCAGCGACACATCAGGCAGTCCCCCGGCTGCTCACACAGTGTGTCCCCCAGGTGAGAGAGAGAAACTGCTGCTAATCCTCTTCTAGATCAGATAGAACAGGGGTGAAAGGGTGGGGACAGCTATTCAACAAAAGACTGATGCAGACTGTGAAACTATTTGACAGTGAGGAATCAACATTTACTAGTTTGCGAGGGGACATTGAACTTCACCTCATCACTCCTTTATTTTTCACAAGGAAACCTCTGCATGACCTGTATGCAGGGTCAGTGGGTCACTATTCTGGCCATCCTCATGACCTAAGACCTCTATGCTTCCTTACTCTTCTTCCTATCTCTCTCTCTGTCTGCCCTGACCCTCAGCTTCTTCTCAGGTGAGATCAGAGACCGCTCAAGGTCAAGATTAGCCCCCCACCACTAGGTATTTATAGCCCGGCTTTTGTAGCTGCAAATAAAAAGGGCTTCTTCTTGCAAAGGTGGCCCGTCGGCAAGGCCCTTCGTTTAAGCGCTAGGGAAAGGAATGCAAAGCACTCCAGCCCAGTCCATCGCCATAATTTTACCGCTTCATTCAATTTTCTCTTCATTTTTGTCAGTTTATTTTTCAGGGGGTAGATCAGCTTTAATATTGCAGATAGATTGTAGCTTCTATCAATATTATTGTCTGCATCACTTCCAAATCCCTCATATATTTTGGAGCAAATACATGTACGTACATACATATACATACATATACATACATATACAGTTGAAGTCGGAAGTTTACATACACCTCAGCCAAATACATTTAAACTCCGTTTTTCACAATTCCTGACATTAATCCTAGTAAAACATCCCTGTCTAAGGTCAGTTAAGATCCACCTTATTTTAAGAATGTGAAATGTCAGAATAATAGTATAGAGAATGATTTTATTTTCGACGTACTGATTCCATGGCACTTGGTCATGAACTGATACACAGAAGAACAATGGATTCAAAACGTATAATTTTTCAAGTTCAATTATTATACAAAATTCTTTCAACCAATGTAATGTTATATATATGGGGGATACAACTTCCCGGCTCCGCAGAACTTGCTTTGAAGAGACAGAATCATTATATCATTTGTTTTGGTGCTGTCCATATGTACTGTAGCTTGTTTTTGGCCTGGCCACAGGTCCAGGAATGGCTGAAGAATTGCAACATTGGGAAAGGTTGAGGTTAGAGGAAGGACAGGAGCACAAACAAACAGAATACAACTATTGTAAAATAGACAGTGCCCATAAAATGTATATAGTATGTATAAACTGGAAGTACAAGCCTAAGCGTTGATGTTCCATAGTTTACTCCAATAAGGGAGAGGGATGGTAGAGTGAGAAAGTAATAAAGGAAAATATATTTGTTTTTAAATATGTGTGTATATACAGTTGAAGTCGGAAGTTTACATACACTTAGGTTGGAGTCATTAAAACTAGTTTTTCAACCACTCCACAAATTTCTTGTTAACAAACTATAGTTTTGGCAAGTAGTTAGGACATCTACTTTGTACATGACACAAGTAATTTGTCCAACAATTGTTTACAGACAGATTATTTCACTTATAATTCACTGTATCACAAATCCAGTGGGTCCGAAGTTCACATACACTAAGTTGACTGTGCCTTTAAACAGCTTGGAAAATTCCAGAAAATGATGTCATGGCTTTAGAAGCTTCTGTTAGGCTAATTGACATCATTTGAGTCAATTGGAGGTGTACCTGTGGATGTATTTCAAGGCATACCTTCAAACCCAGTGCCTCTTTGCTTGACATCATGAGAAAATCAAAAGAAATCAACCAAGACCTCAGAAAAAAATTGTGGACCTCCACAAGTCTGGTTCATCCTTGGGAGCAATTTCCAAACACCTGAAGGTACCACGTTCATCTGTACAACAATAGTATGCACGTATAAACACCTTGGGAACACACAGCCGCCATACTGCTCAGGAAGGAGACGTGTTCTGTCTCCTAGAGATGAACGTACTTCGGTGTGAAAAGTGCAAATCAATCCCAGAATAACAGCAAAGGACCTTGTGAAGAGCCTGGAGGAAATAGGTACAAAAGTATCTGTATCCACAGTAAAACGAGTCCTATATCGACATAACCTGAAAGGCCGCTCAGCAAGGAAGAAGCCACTCCAATATTGCCATTAAAAAATCCAGACTATGGTTTGGAACTGCACATGGGGACAAAGATCATACTTTTTGGAGAAATGTCCTCTGGTCTGAGGAAACAAAAATAGAACTGTTTGGCCATCGTTATGTTCGGAGGAAAAAGGGGGAGGCTTGCAAGCCAAAGAACACCATCCCAACTGTGAAGCACAGGGGTGGCAGCATCATGTTGTGGGGGTGACTGCAGGAGGGACTGGTGCACTTCACAAAATATATGGCATCATGAGGGAGGAAAATGATGTGGATATATTGAAGCAACACCTCAAGACAACAGTCAGGAAGTTAAAGCTTGGTTGCAAATGGGTCTTCCAAATGGACAACAATCCCAAGCATACTTCCAAAGTTGTGGCAAAATGACAATGACCCCAAGCATACTTCCAAGGTTGTGGCAAAATGGCTTAAGGAAACAAAGTCAAGGAATTGGAGTGGCCATCACAAAGCCCTGACCTCAATCCTGTAGATTGGGCAGAACTGAAAAAGTGTGTGCGAGCAAGGAGGCCTACAAATCTGACTCAGTTACTCCAGCTCTGTCAGGAGGAATGGGCCAACATTCACCGAACTTATTGTGGGAAGCTGAAATGAATCACTCTCTCTACTATTTTCTGACATTTTCCATTCTTAAAGTAAAGGGGTGATCCTAACTGACCTAAGACAGGGAGTTTTTACTAGGATTAAATGTCAGGATTTGTGAAAAACTGAGTTTAAATGTATTTGGCTAAGGTGTATGTAAACTTCCGACACACACACACACACACACACACACACACACACACACACACACACACACACACACACACACACACACACACACACACACACACACACACACACACACACACACACACACACACACACACACACACACAACCCGTTTCCCCCACAAACAACTATAAGCTCACATGCTCAACGGTTGTTACATCCCAGAGCCCAACTCAAGATAGACTTGATTTATCAATGTATATACATTTAAACTGTTTAAGAAAGCATACAAGACTGAGCAAAATTGTCAAAAATGGCGAGATTTGATTAACCAATGTCAAGTCAACCCTACCAGGCAGGCTCAGAATCTTGAGGGGGCTGTGCTGCTCTCTCTGTCCACATTCCTCTTTCTGTTTTGGCTGCATATAGGCAACTTACAATACGCCCATTAAACAGAAGGACTTCTCTTTAGTGTATGGGTCACTTCATTTCAGCTTAATTGCGTTGGCTATTTCCAAACCATTACCATAAAGTGGTTTTGAACAGGACGCCTACCACCTCGTCTCTCCCGCAGTACAAAATAAACAAACACAATAAAAGTGTATAGTTAGAATACGAAACGTCTCAAAATGAGAGTTGAGCGATGGTTGGGATGAATGAAGCTTTTTTGTTGTTGTTTCCAGGCATTAGCTAATGTGCAACTAGGCTATAGAGGTGGACCAAAGTGTAATGTGATGGCAGAATGGTAATGTGATGGTCGTATCACGGTTTGTGTGTGGATATGTCGAAGTCTTGTGTGTCTACACTGAAGTTCAGGGAGGTGGTGCAGGAGTGTGTGTGTATGTGTGTATGCCTTTGTCTGTGCATGTGTGTGCACACATGTGAGTGTATGTGAGTGGCACTGAAATAGTGGCTAGAGTGCGCGGGTGCTGAGGGAGAGCCCAGACCATGTTGGAAGACAGAGACAGACTAGTACAGAGAAGATGTCTTGTGGTATTGTGACATAGATGAATGTGTTAGGAACTGACCTGGTCATGTCTGGGCCTCTGGCAAAGCACTCTGCATTCAGCTAGGCTTTGAAGGTCTGCCTAGTCCAGGATACTACTCAGGACCCAGACTCAACAGACAGAAACACTTAGAAACGAAAATGGACCCCAGACTCAACGCTCACCATCACACTATGAAAAAAGACAACAGAACAAAATAAAAACACCTCTGAAGGGTTACCGGGGTTCTATTTTCTACAGAATACCACATCATGCATTGATATACTTAGAAAAGGCTGAGTCGTAATTAGGTTATTTGGACGTTTCCTCCGACTATTTCAAGGCAGACAGGAAGGCAGGGTGAATTAGGAAAATGCTGGTACATAGTGACTAGCGTTCAGTGCCCGGAATACCCTCTCTTTGGTGTTGGCAAATTGAACACAAATTGGAATAGAATGTGAAAAATAAATACAATAATGAGGACTGTATTTTGACACTCAGCTTTGACTGTGTGTGTTACCGTTTAAAGGTTAGTATGCAGTGTTACGTTGTTGGACACCCCTGCTTGCTCTAAACAGCACTGGATAGGTCAGATTTAGTATATTGCTACTCTTGGAGGAAAAGTTGAAGTTTGTATAAAAAAACGGGATTGTTACAGTTAACCCCGCTCAGATATGTTCATGTACTCGTTCACCACTCGTTCATCTCATTTGGACTGCAAGGTAGCCCAACAGCAGACCTGCACCAGTCAGTGAACCTCCTTTACTACTTCTTAAACTCAATATAACCCAACCTACCTGACCTCATCTTATCCTTCAAGCTCCTTAAAGTTTTACACAATTACCCCCGTCGATCAGCAGGCCCAGTCTGTCAATCAAATCACTACAACTCTCAACGTTCACCGCGACTCATTCAAAAAAATGTTCTTTCCTCCAGGCATCGACCCCCACCTGCCCTTCAGCTCCTGCAACCTCATGCGGAACACTGTGTCTCCATTAAGCCCCTCCCCTTCATCTTCTTCTTCTTTGAAGAAGCTTCTGCCTTGGGACTGTCTTGAGTCCTTAGAAATAGAATGACTAGACAGGCATTAAATCTATTTATATGGTTGACGCAGTAGGCAGAGGAAAAGTAGTAGAACAATAGAGGAGAAAAAAGTGAGACTGATAGAAGTTACAATTAAGTGTATCCAAGAATACAGTATGAGGCTAGCAGCAGACTTCAGAGTAGGAGGGAAGAGAGATGGATTTGTATAATACTGTATGGACAAGAGAGGAAGAAAAGGGAGGGAGGGAGAGGGCGGGAAAGCGAGGGAGAAAGATGGTGGAATGTGGGAATGACTAGAGGATGAGACTGACAGTATTGGGTCTGCAGTAGCGGTAGTAGTGACCTAGATCAAAGGAGTGTTTTGACGATATGTTTTTCTGTGCTACTATTCTTTTCTCTGTCTGCTTCAAAGTAACCATAGCCTATAGGTTATATGCATCCTGGAAGAGGCATTTTTTGAGTGAGATGACAGTGCCTGCATTTCATATGTGTGGGGGGAGTGTATTCCAGAGCCTGGGTGCCGAACTGCTGAATGCTCAGGTACCCACAGTGGAGAATAATGTTAATAATGTTTCCATTAATAGGTAGTGTAGGACTTCCTGTCCATCAATCAGCCAATCTGCTCTCTTCCTGGGCTGTGTGTCTGTCTATCTGTTAGCCAGCCTGTGCCGTGCCCTTTAGCCATGTTTTTCTTCCACCTTTTAAAACACTTTAATTCATCGACAGAGGTCCGGAAACACCCTAACACTCATACTGTACAAACTGAACTAACTCATCCACCACTCTTACTGTATGAGAAACTCACACTCGCTGAGTATTGGGAAGTGCAGGAAAGTGCTCATGCATGCATGCAAACACACACACACGCACACACACACACACACAAACACAAATGCAAACACACACACAAACACAAACACAAAGACACACACACAAACACACACACACACACACAAACACAAACACACACACACCCATTCACGGCCAGAAATAATTACACGGTCCTACTCTCATGCTGCCAAATATGAACCCACATTAAAAACCCATTCAGAAATATGTGTGTACTTTTGCAAGACCTGTATACACAAGACAGAGTATGACATACATGTAAATGAACAAACAGAATTCTAATACGTGCTTATAACAAGTACTGAAGCAGTCCACCTGCAGGCTTAGTGTAGGGTGTTACCCCTCTGACTTTATGAAACTCTGCCTCTGTAGAGAACACCCTGTCCAGACATGTTGGCACTCGATGCTCTCGAGGGATTCCACCCTCACTGCCAGTCAGTCACTAGCAGAGCGCCGAAGGTCGTGGTGTGGCCTGTAGGCAGGGGCCATTAAACTCTTACAAAACACTCTGTAAATTCCGTCCCTACTGGTATCCCAGGTTACATGACTGTGTTGTTCCCCATTCCTAACCTGTAAACGTTCCCAACCTGTCTAATCCCAACCTTCCACACCGGAGGATATTTTCCCCAGACTAGGAACACCGGAGGCATGGACGCAATCAGAGTTCCATCACTCTTCCTCATCATTAACGAGCCTCACAAAACTTCCAGGCTAGTATATCATCCTATCCTCCTCCCTTAGTGTTAGTGCCCCAGCGCAATTGCATTACGAAAGCAAAAAATGAAACTCCAATTACAGATTCCACCCGAACAGGATAAGACTTGATTATCCTGTAGGATGTAATCTTGGCACGAAGACCCAAATCAGTTACTCAATTTGAATGTTTAAATGTTAAGGTTGTCACAAGTGACTATAGCAGTGGTATTCAAAGTTAGGGTCGCTAACCCTAATGGGGTCGCGGGGGAACTGCAGTGGGGTCGCTAATAAATAAAAAAGGTGAGAAATAAATTAGGAGTACAGATTATTGTATGGGAAAATATACAAACGTTTTTGAGAAAGACATTTGAAAAAAAATATGTATTGAGTACATTTATTTATTGGTTTCTTTTCATTTTGATAAGAGATGAAAATGTAATGAATTTAAGGTTATTTGTTGATGTAAAAAATAAAAATGTAACGATTTTAAGGTTGTGTCATTAGATTTGGGGTGGGGTCACGAGAAAATCTTGTGAAAAAAATGAGGTCCCCAGAAATTCTAGTGGAAAAAAATGGGTCCCCGCTGAAAAGTTTTGAATACACTTGAATATAGGATGTGAAACCTAGACTACTGATCAAAAGTTTTAGAACACCCACTCTTTCAAGGTTTTTTTCTTTTTAAAAAATTATATTTTTTACATTGTAGAATAATATTGAAGACAACCAAAAAGTGTTAAACAAATCAAATATATTTTTTATTTGAGATTCTTCAAAAAGCCACCCTTTGCCTTGATGACAGCTTTGCACACTCTTGGTATTCTCTCAACCAGCTTCATGAGGTAGCCCCCTGGAATGCATTTCAATTAACAGGTGTGCCTTGTTAATTTGTGGAATTTCTTTCCTTCTTAATGTGTTTGAGCCTATCAGTTGTGTTGTGACAAGGTAGGGGTGGTATACAGAAGATAGCCCTATTTGGTAAAAGACCAAGTCCATATTATGGCAAGAACAGCTGAAATAAGCAAAGAGAACCGACAGTACATCGTTACTTTATGATGTGTGTTACGGCAAATGAGTGAGGAGGTGTGGAGTCAGGCGCAGAGAGCAAAAGATGTGGGAAAAAACACGCTTTAATGTCCCGGAAAAATAACATGAACAAAAGTAGGAAAACAAATGATCAGAAATATTAACGGACAGCGCAAAACCCAAAATACAAACAAAATACACTCAAACATAGAACAGACAAACAAGCCCGCACGAAACAGAAGCGGGCTGAACAAACTATATATACCCTACCCTAACAACCAAACAAGAAACAGGTGATACCAATCAGACAAAACCAAAGGAACACAGAACATCGGATCGGTGATAGCTAGTAGACCGGCGACGACGACCGCCGAGCGCCACCCGAACAAGAAGGGGAGTCACCTTCGGTAATATTCGTGACAATGTGAAGGTCAGTCAATCCGAAAAAGCTCAAGAACTTTGAAAGTTTCTTCAAGTGCAGTCGCAAAAACCATCAAACGCTATGATGAAACTGGCTCTCATGAGGACCGCCACAGGAATAGAAGACCCAGAGTTACCTCTGCTGCAGAGGATAAATTCATTCGAGTTACCAGCCTTAGAAATTGCAGCCCACAGAGTTCAAGTAACAGACACATCTCAACATCAACGGTTCAATGGAGACTGTGTGAATCAGGCCTTCATGGTCGAATTGCTTCAAAGAAGCCATTACTAAAGGACGCCAATAAGAAGAAGAGACTTGCTTGGGCCAAGAAACACAAGCAATGGACATTTTACCAGTGGAAATTTTTCCTTTGGTCTGGAATCCAAATTGGAGATTGTTGGTTCCAACCGCCGTGTCCTTGTAAGACGCCGTGTGGGTGAACAGAGGATCTCCGCATTGTATTTCCCACCGTAAAGCATGGAGGAGGAGGTGTTATGGTGTGAAGGTGCTTTGCTGGTGACACTGTCTGTGATTTATTTAGAATTCAAGGCACACTTAACCAGCATGGCTACCACAGCATTCTGCAGCGATTCGCCATCCCGTCTGGTTTGCGTTTAGAGGGACTATAATTTGTTTTTCAACAGGACAATGACCCAACGCACCTGCAGGCTGTGTAAGTGCTATTTGACCAAGAAAGAGAGTGATGGAGTGCTGCATCAGATGACCTGGTCTCCACAATCCACAATCCCCTGACCTTAGCCCAATTGAGATGGTTTGGGATGAGTCGGACCGCTAAGTGAAGGAAAAGCAGCCAACAAGTGCTCAGCATATGTGGGAACTCCTTCAAGAATGTTGGAAAAGCATTCCAGGTGAAGCTGATTGAGAGAATGTCAAGAGTGTACAAAGCTGTCATCAAGGCAAAGGGTGTCTATTTGAAGAATATCAAATATAAAATATACTTGGATTTGTTTAAACACTTTTTTAGTTATTACATGATTCCATATGTCTTATTTCATAGTTTTGATGTCTTCACTATTATTCTCCAATGTAGAAAATAGTAAAAATACAGAAAAATCCTTCAATGACTAGGTGTTCTAAAACGTTTGACTGGTAGTGTATATGTTACCTATTTATCATATTTAGAAGTTCCTATCGTAATAAATGCTTTAGATTCCAGACGCCAACATGTTTGCGTTAGCTCTTCAGAGCAGAATATAGATGAAGATAGATTAAATTTCCTTGACTGTTGGAGTGATTATCATTTCGACCAAAACGGCCATGCTAATGCCACCTATAAAGACCATTGTAGTCCCATTGTAACTTTGTAACCCTCTAAAAGCATTCTGGGCATTACAGACAGTAACCGAACCTCATCATAGCTCCTCCACCACCAGTGTGTTTACTTTATCCTTGATTAAGCGGCGGTCAGAGTCGGCAGGAGTGTAGAAAATGGGAAGTAGGAGCTTTGTGGAACAGTGCAAACGGACACATCCAGGTAACCTGAGCTGCTTTCAAAACAACCGTTCTGAATGACGTGAAGATATATTTATGTACGGCACTCTGCCTGTCCACTCACGCTCCTCTCTGTGATTACTCCGTCTCCCTGATTCATGGTAGGGTTGGCATGCTTCCTGCTCCAGCAGGCCCTATCTCCTAATTCCAAACTATGTCACTGGCATCTCCCTCTGGCCCATTGTGTCTGTGGGAATGGGCCCCACTGTGGAGCTCCGCTCTGGGGACCTCCCACAGCCCACTCGGCTTCATCTGGGTTAGAGGATATGTTAATGGAGCAGAGCAGGGAGTCCTTGTGTCAATAAGGACCCTTCCTTTGTAATGCAGTCGTAAATGGGGGACAGTTCACCCAACCCACCTAGTAGCTTTCTCTCTCCAATGGGTCGAGTAACTTGGCTAGCAGAAGCAGGGATGTTGACATACAACTACAGGCTGAACAAGTGTGTAGAGTGAAGTGGAGGGAAGCAGTATTTGCATGCCTTTGTATGTGTGTGTGTATGCATGTTGGTGTGTGTGAAAGCATGTGCATGTGTGTGTATGTGAGTGAGAGAGAGAGAGAGAGAGAGAGAGAGAGAGAGATAAATTGTTAAAATAATATATGTCATATCCTCCCAGAGAAAAATTCACTTTTTCCAGACTTTGTTTTTCTAAGGATGTGTTTGGGGGGAGACTCTCGCTCACTTACACTTAGTGAAATAGGTACATATGTATTGCTTCAAACACTTTCTGCTTCTCGCTACAGTCATATGGTAATGATTGAGGTGCGTTTCTGACGAAGATTTGGGTTTCATAGCATCGTTTTTGGCTCCTATTAGCAGTTTTCAGTGTAACTACCTCCGCTCTTTTATGATTTCCTCACAAATACTGAGGAGTCGGGAAAAGGAAATCAGCGTCTGCATATTTCCTTGGCCATATGCGGCTCTCCTGTTTACGTGTGTATGTGGGGGTTCCATATCTACACCGAGACTCAATATTGTTCCAATCAATTGATGGAAACTAAATGCAGTGTACTTTGAGTAGTCTACTTTATCAATCCTTTATTAATGAAGGGTCAAGTGATATATAAGAGTCTCTTTTGAGGTGTGCAGCCAGGTCAAGAAAATGTTGATGGAGTGTGTCCTTACCTTCCAAATATCTTCCACTTGAAGTCAGTCTGAGCTTTCATATGAACCGTCACTTTATTCAGTTCTATTTAGCTGTAGCCGATTGTCCACATTAACATGAACACACACTCGTACTCAGACACACACACTCATGCACGTACACATACACACACTCACACACACACACACACACACACACACACGCTCAGATAGACTGAGGTCATTATGGCTGGGGTCGTTATGGCTGAGGTTACCGATGACCATTGTTAATGAATCCAGCTCTTCTCTCTCTCTCTCTCTTTATCTTTCTCTCTCTCTCTCTCCCTCCTTTTTCTCGCTCTCTTTCTCGCTCTCTTTCTCTTTCTCTGTCTCCTCAGCAAAGCTTTCTTTACAGCTAATTAAACATTGCTCCATTTGAGCAGCAACTAAATCCTCTGACCTAG